>NW_022589917.1:0-60909 GCF_004348235.1 Phoca vitulina
GGAAGGAAGGAAGGAAGGAAGGAAGGAAGGAAGGAAGGAAGGAAGGAGGGAAGGAAGGAGGGAAGGAAGGAGGGAAGGGAGGAAAGGAGAAAAATGGCTTTTAGCCAGAACATGCACTGCAAATGAAGGGACTAGTCTTAGCCCAGACAACTATCAAATGGAGAGACCATGTCCCCAGTAAACCAATGTACACATGTGTAATTTTTAAGAACCTCAAGTCATACACACACACACACACACTCACACACACACACACACACACACATACACACACACGCTTATGACATCCATTTATTTATATCTCAGTCTCATTTGCTTGGGAGCTGTTTGGGTTAAGACAATCAGATATACATAAATCCACACTCACGTAGGAGTAATTGTCATGACCTTTCTACAGACTGACCCATTTGTAATTTGGCCAAAATCCTGCCCAAGGATAACTAAGGAGAACTTATTTGGGGAATTTAAGTTTAAAAAATTATAAAGTTAACATTTAATGATAGAAAAAGAATAGTTCAAAAGCAAATATAAAAAACACATTTTATTGAGTTGATAAAGAGCAATTAATTTTTTATTTTAAAATATCTTCATCACATTGTCTTTTGAAAACTTTTTAGGATACCACACAAATTTCTTTTCAACTTTTTCGGTTTTTAGGGCAGGACTTCTTAAACTATACAGAAAATGTCATACCCACAGTTTTAATCATGAGATTTGGCTATCCTGTGGCTGAGGTAAAACTATGGAAAGCTAAAGGGAAGACTCTGCAGAGAATCAATATGGGGGACCACTGGTTTTCATACTTGTTCCCCCACTTAATAAGCTTTCTGGTATCCACTTTTCAGGGGCGGGCACCTAAAATTATACTCAAAGGCAGACTTATTTGTACAAGTTTCTTCTGCATACCACCACCCGCCACGGCCTCTGGCACATTGTGACTCTGTGTCCAGAAAAAGTATAAAACATCAGTTGTATCCTTCTGTTTTCCTTATGAACTGCATCATAAATGATTAATCTTGCCAAGCCCTCTTTGTTATTCAATATGATACAATCTATGTGCAATGCAATAAGAAAGTTGTTTTGTTTTGTTTTATTTTTATGGTTATATTCTTTTTTTTTTTTTAGAGAAACGTTTTGAAGGTTTTTTTTTTTTTTATTTATCAGAGAGAGAGAGTACAAGCAGGGGAAGCAGCAGACAGAGGGAGAGGAAGAAGCAGGCTCCCCTCTGAGCAAGGAGCCTGATGCAGGACTTGACCCCAGGACCCTGAGATCATGACCTGAGCCAAAGGCAGTCACTTAACCAACTGCTGACCTTTAAGAAGTTCCTTTCTGGGCACATCAATAAAATCCCTGAGTCACCATTCGCCTAGTATGCTGGTTGTCCCTGATGAACTGACCATTTCTCATTATTGCACATTTATAGCATGAGACTCAGAACACTCAATAATATGCAATTAAGCCAAGAAAATACAGTTGTTTTTATTAGGGAGCTTACAAAAGCTTACAGATGGATAAAACCAACTAATACACATGCACACACAGCTCCTGGAGTGGGAAAAAAATGACTGTGGTGATTTCAAGAGGTAACTCTTACAGCTTTAACATTTTAAACCTTTCCAGGACCCTAAGGGACTCCGGAAAGGGACCCACTGGATACAATTGTGCTATGGCTCCTTTCTCAGATGCTTTTGTAGCTTCTGGCCTTGCATTACTTGGCAAAAAGTTATATTCACTATGTATTTATATAACAAGCAAGGTATTTATACATAATCGGGAAGATGCCAAAGGCTCAAAATGGAAAGTTTCTGTAATATCTCATCCTGGTCAATGACTCAGGCTTATTCAAATGCACCTGTTTTTGAAAGTGCTTGTTTATTTCGTAGGTTATTCCCAAAGCACAAAGAAAGCACACAGAAGTCTCTCTGGGGTGTTACCTTGTCTATTTAGATGCACTACTTGGACCTGGAGGCTTCCAGAGAGCTTAGCATCTTTTGAGGTAGCTTTGGAGCTCCCTCTTTTTATTAGCATATTCATGAATAAACAGGATCCCTAAGACTCTCCTAATTGCCTAAAGGACTGCAGTGGGCCATCTCCTAAGCTCCGGAGGTAATCATCATCATCATCTCCAGCTGTTAAGGAGGCATTGAGCTAGTGCTTTACACATATTACCTCAAACCTCACAACCACCTAGGTACTATTATGTATAATTCACAGAGGAAGAAACCGATACTAGCATGTTTGCGCTAGAGCCAACATTCAGATTCAGGTGCATCTGGCTTTAAAGCCTCCACTCTTTCCTCTGCCATGCTCTTAAGAAATCAGATCAGTATTCCTGGGAGAGTTCCCCAATGCCCTTTGGATTCAGCACCACTGATAGCAACCAACCCCTCCTCCCAGCTACATGGCAATTTCTTGGAGAGGGAAGGTGGCCTGAAGCTCCTTTGCTTGAGTGGGTGAAGGCTGTTGTCAGGCCCCACTTTCTGACCCATTGGCAGCCATTGGCTCTCAGACGTACTCTTCTTTCAGGAAGATTTTTGGGTCGTTTCCCACCTTTACTGAGATATAATTGACATATATCGCATTGTGTACATTTAAGGTATACAATGTAATAATTTGATATATGTATATATTGAAAAGTGACCACGACCATCGGTTTAGTTAATACATCCACCACCTCACATAGTTACAATTTTTTGTGTGATGAAAACTTTTAAGATCTACTCTCTCAGCAACTTTCAAATATACAACACAGTATTATTAACTATAGTCACCGTGCTGTACTTTACATCCCCAGAACTCTTGTAACTGGAACTCTGTACCATTTGAACACCTATATCCATTGCCCCCAACTCCACCACCCAGCTTTCAATTATTCTTAGATGTGAGTCATTGCCGCCATAAAAAAAAAAAAAAAAAAGTGGGGGAAAATCTCTATTTTAGAGCCTTGTAAAATCAGTAATACAATCATGTCCCATAACACAAGTACCAAGGGTAAAGAATCCCATTCTTGGTTTCCTTTTACCACTAGGGGGACCCCTCTTACAAAAAGAATGACGTTGGTGACAGTAAAAATATTTAAGTGATCAACTGATACAAAACAAAAAACTTTCTTCCCTCTTCTTCTACCCTTACGTCTAATTAGTCACTAAGACTTGTCAAACCCCCCACCCTCCGCCCATATCTCAAAAATCTATCCTCTCTGCCGTGTCTACAGTCCCTACCCACTGGCTGCCCTTCCTCTCTTACCCCTGGATGACTGTCAGAGCTACCTCAAGGGTCATCCTGCCTCCTGTCCCTTCCCTCACTAACCCATCTTCCATCCTGAAATCAGAGGGAGTTTCTACAAAATCTGGTCATTGCATTCCTCTGTTTTATAACATTACTTGGTTTCCCACTAAGTAGAAGATAAAGTGCCTTCTTTCAATTCTTATCCTAGACCCTTCACAATCTGGTCATCATAATGATTTCCTATCAAGCCTAACACATCCTAATTCATCCTGAAACTGTCATGTGATCTTGAATAAATTATTTTGCATCTATGATTTTCAACTTCTTTATCAACATAAGAGGGATAATAATTAAGTGAGCGAAACCATGTAAAAATTAGCAGTTTCTGACCACATGATCAAATTTATATTCATGTGGGTGACAAATGCAATTTGTACACTGAAAATAGTGGTAAGGTGTATCCTGATAGACCACATTACTACAGCAACCTATCCTAAGCAATATTAACTATTGTTACCCACCCACCCCCAAAATTAAGAGCTATCGCCCATGTCCTTTTCTTCTTAACTAAAGTTTTATTGGAGTATAATATATATCTTAATTTGGATTTCTCTAGATGTATACCTTAAGTGACAATTTGAAGGTGTTTCATTTGGGAGATGCCCCCCAAAATCTTGGTAGGAAGTGGGTAAGTGAATGAGAAAGGGATGGGAGCAAATAAAGGGTGAATTATAAAGCAAGTACCACTGTGGGTGATTAGTACTCAATCCTACTAAAGATATCCGGAAATGGTATAGAGCATGTGTCAGAGAGCAAGGGAGTTGGGATATTTATACAGCACTCTAGTCAAACTGAGGTTAAGATTACTCCTAAGAGGAGGGGAGTTTATTCTCTGACATCTCTGGACAGACAGAATTGTTCTTGAGACCAGAGAAAGCCCTTAGGGAGTGAGATACCGTGGCCAACTGAGGGAGGTTGGGCCAGCACGCACTGAGTTGGTGAGGCCTGAGAGCTATGGGCAAGGTACAGATACTACATGAGAATCCAGTTGCTCCACATTTTCGTCAACTCTTGGCATTCTGTTTCTTTTTCTTTTCCTCTTTTCATTTTGTGGTTGTAGAGTGATATCACATGCTTGGTAGCTGCTTTGGATATCTTCTTTGTGAAGGACCTGTTAAGTCTTTTGACCATTTTTTAACATGGGTCATCTGACTTTTTCTTACAGACTTTTGGATAGATAGATAGATAGATAGATAGATAGATAGATAGATAGATAGAAAGATACAAGTGCTTCGTTGGACATACATATTGTAAATATCTTATTCCAGTTGGATTTCTTTCTTTTGTTCTCTATGGAGTATCTTGAGGAAGAGCTATTCTTTATGATTAGTGTCTTTTGTGTCCTGTTTAGGAAATCTTTGCCCACACCAAAGTCATGAAGGTAGTCTTCTAAGTCATCTTTGGAAGATTTATTGTTTAATCTTCTACCTTTTGATATATAATCCCATGAAATATTTTTACGTATGCAGTGTAATATGGGGTTGATTCCTTTTTCATATTTATATCTAATCGATCAATCACCATTTATTAAAAAAGACTTTTTTTTTCCTGCTGCATGGAGGTAGCATCTTTGTCATAAGTCAAGGGGCCTTATAGTCATGAGTCTATCCATGAATCCTTAAGTTTTTACCATCTGAGACTAGATAGACTGAGCCACACAGAAAGTAACCTAATGGAAATAAATTAACTTAATCTAATAAGAGGGTTATCCAAAAACCCACAACAGCCATCACTCTTGGGGTGAAATGTGAAAGCTTTCCTCCAGGGACTAGGAATAACATATAATATCTGCTCTCATCGTTTCTATTTTACGTAGTACAGGATAGCCTACTCAGAGTAATCAGGCAAGATAAAGAAATTAAAAGGTATGAGAGGGGTGCTGGGTGGCTCAGTTGGTTAAATGTCTGCCTTCTGTTCAGGTCATGATCCCAGGGTCCTGGGATCAAGTCCCACATTGGGCTCCCTGCTCAGCGGGGAGCCTGCTTCTCCCTCTTCCTCTGCCTGCCACTCTGCCTACTTGTGCTCTCTCTCTCTCTCTGTCAAATAAATAAATAAAATCTTAAAAAAAAAAATAAAAATAAAAGATATGAGAATTGGAAAGGAACAAATAAAAGTCAATTCACAGATGAAATAGTATATAGAAAATCCAAAAGATTATATATTCAAACTATTAAAATTAATAAGTACCTTTAGAATAGTCCTGGATACAAGGTAAATATAAGAAAAACAAATGTCTATATACCAGCAACAAAAAAATAGCGAATGAAATTCAAAAATAATTTCATTTGATCACCATGAAAAGCAAAATAAATCTCACAACAGAGGTCAAAATTAATCTCACAACAGAGGTGAAAGACATTTACACAGAAGGCTATAAAACATCACTAAGTGGAATTGAAAGCTATATGGGAGGATCTATCATATTCAAGGATAAGACCCAACATTGTGAAGATAACAGTGTTCAAAAGGGTGTATACATTTAATGCAAAATTGGTCCAACCCCAGCAGGTTTATTTGTGGAAATTGATAAACTGATTCTGAAATTTATATGGAAATGAAAGGGCCAAGAATAGCCAAGAAAATGTTGACCAAGGGAAAGAACATTCATATCAACAACATATCAAACATTACAAAAGCACAGTTTCCAGGACATTATAAAGGTACATTTAAGGCAGTATGCTATTGACCTAAGGTGAGCTTGACTGAGGCTCTCTAGAAGGTGAGCCCTGAGTATTGGTATTTTTTTAAGGCTCCTAAAACATTCTCATGGGCAGCCAGATGGAGAATCTCTTTACTAGCTCCAATGTTTACCTACTTTCTTTACCCCACTCCTCCCTCCTGCTTTAGTTGGAATTTGCCCCCCCCATTTGTTTTCCTATACCATTTTGATTCTTCTTTTGTACCAGGAACATTTTATTCTACATAGTCTCCCTTTATAGATGTTAATTACCTGAGGGCAGGAACTTTTTCTTTTATTTCTGTATATACTGCTTAATGTCTAATATAGAGAAATTCCTAAATAAGCATTTTTTAAATAGCTTAAAGAACTACTGGGTTCAATTATTGATATGATCATCTCCTTCATAAACCCCAAGATGTGCTGGATAAAATTTAACATATCTCATGGAAGCAACCCAAATGTCCATTAATAGACGAGTGAATAAAAAAGTTGTCAGATACATATATATATATACATATATATATATATGTATATATATAATGGAATATTCCTCAGCTATAAAAAAGGATGAGATCTTGCCATTTGCAACACGGTTGGGACTGGAGGGTATAATGCTAAGTGAAATAAGTCAACCAGTGAAAGACAAATACCATGTGATTTCACGTATATGTGGAATCTAAAAACAAACAGCAGAAACAGACCCATAAATACAGAGAAGAAACTGATATTTGCCAGAGAGGAGGGGGTGGGGAATGGGCAAAATGGGTGAAGGGGAGTGGGAGATACAGGCTTCCCGTTATAGAATGACTAAGTCATGGGGATGAAAGGTACAGCATAGGGAAAACAGTCAATGGTATCGTAATAGTGTTGTATGGTGAGTGAGCTCAGCATAAGGTATAGCGTTGTTGAATCACTATGTTGCAACCTGAAACCCATATAACATTGCATGTCAACTATACTTCAGTTAAAAAGAAAGAAAGAAAAAAAAAACACTTAACACTTTTTTTTTTGTCTCAGGACCACATACACAGCCTCCCCAAAGACCAAAAGTGAAAGGTTTAAATTACTATTCTTAGTTGCTCCCTGGGGTGTTCTTGTAATTTAACTGCCATAAGAAAGGGCTTAAAAATAACATCAAACAGGAAATACAGATAAGAAGTTTCCTTTCAAGCTAAATTGATAACATTGCAACAGTCACATTAGTTTAAAAAGTGAGTGGGCGGAATTCTTGGCATGTGCCTACATTTGACTATTTATTGTAACTTGTGATATACGCCAGGGCTTTGGCCTCCCAGCTCATAAAATCCTGCTGGTCCACAAAGATGCCAGATGGAAGGTCACAAGGTTCTTATTTTTAAAGTGTTCTGGTTAGCTATTGATTTAGGACCAAAAATGAGGAAAGTATATACAAAGAGCTTAATTAAAAGGCATGTATTTCAATTTGGGTTATGATATATGAAGCCCCACTACAAAATCCTGGACTTGTGGTCATACTTAGGCAGTCACACTATCCCAGTTCAGCCCATTCATTTCTGGACAGTCCCAAGTATTAAAAAGTTCTTCCCTGGACTTTGAGACCACATCGATTAAGTTTAATCTGTTTCACTAAATACAGATCCCAAATATTTGCCTTATCTTTACTCTTTACTTCTGATTAAATGGTCTGATTTTCTGCCATTACTCTTCATATGACTTAATTTGGATCTACCTCAATTTCCTGGACACTCACTCTTAACATACTCCAAATAGTTCTAGAAAGTGTCATGATACCCAGAACAGAACACAATATTCTAGGTGTGTTCTGACCAAAGGAAGTAGAATCTGTTTCTAGCATTCTTTGTTATGATTGAGTTAATTGATTTTCTACCTTAACTTTACATACTTAACTTTTTAATGAATTTTCAGTATAAAAACTCAGTCTTTTTCTCATTTTGCTACACAGATGCATCTCTATATTCTTCTACCTGTATATTTCATCTTTTATACTTGTGTAGCTATCCATTTGTTTCTCTTAAATTCTATCTCAACCTGGGTTTTGACTCATTGATCTAACTTACTAGCCATCAAACGAGTTTTGTTCCATCCATGAATTGGATCTGCATGTATTCATGCCTTCTTCTAAGTTGTGGATCCCAATGCACAAGGCCAAGAACTGAGCCCTCTGTCATATAATAGAGGTGACACTGATCCATTAACGAGCATCATTTGAATGAGGTTATTCAACCAGATACAAATTTACCTAATATTTATTTCTTCTAGCCCACATTTCTCCAGCTTGCCAAAAGAGAACAAAGAGGGGCTTTTCAAATACCTTGCTGAAAACAATATGCACAATGTCTACATCTTACTCCCATTTGTAATAGGAGACTTAAGTCCTTGTACCCTAAGAAGTTATGATCTTCGATTCAAATGAAGGATTAAACCGAGAAAGAGGTTAACACCCAGGAGGGAAATACATTCAGCACAACAATGATGCTACCTTTTCAATAGTGTTATCTTCCCATCCTGTTTTTATTTGTATGTCTCACTTAGTTGTCATGACCTCCTAACTTTTGCTGTTTCTGAGTAACTTAGCAATATTCCTGTCAGTTAAGAATATCCTAACAAACTTAACTGCCATTCTCTGGTCACTCAGAATAAGACTGACTCCATCGCAGACTATCCCAGGCTCTAACATAAGGATAAAGGCTTCCTGAATTAAATGCCTGCCAAGATTTAGACTAACAGAAAAGAATCTAGGTAATAAAAACTATAAACAATTTCAGTTAGTATTTAAATTTAAATTAGTATTTGCTAATGAGCAGGGGTAGAGGTGGAATAGGACTGCTGGTTGGCTCAGCCAAGAAGAGCGATGACGCAGAACTTCGAGGTCAAGAGCAGAGGCTCTGGGTCCTGTGGGATTAGAGACTGGGCTTCTGGCTCCCGTGTGGGTCCTGGCTCTGGGATCTTGGAAAACTTCCTTACTGTGCACTTTTGTTTCCTCATTCATAAAATGGGGATAATAATAGTTTCTTAGAGGATTGTTGTAATGCTTCAATAAATTTTAAATGTACCTAGCACATGGCACTTAAGAGTTCAAGTAACGTTAACTATTGCAAACTATGTGTTCAACAAACTATCTTCCGATTTAATTCTAGCTCTTCCAGCAAGTTTACATATAGGAAAAGATGGGCTAATTAGTTGTATTTCTATATTACACATTTTTGTGCCATTTTAGTCACTAAGCTATAGCTAGATATTAGATAGTAAATTCCATGAGAGCAGGGGTTTTTCTCTGCTTTCTTTCATTCAGTACCTAAAACACTGGTTGAAATACAGTTGGTGCTTAATTAGTATCTGTTGAATAAATAAATAAATGAACCTAGCTTCCTATTTGTCCACATTCACTATCCCTTCAGATTGCTTATATGGTTTACATAGATAAAATGAGAAAATCTACATAGAATACTCAGCATTGCCAGACACATAGATTCATACAAACACAGGAAAAACCAAGCCTCAGCAATGTACCCCAGTCCCCTGCATGGTATCTCTTGGATATCATCATCTGGAATTCACCTTGCTCGTTGTGCTCCAGTCACACCAAATGACTTGCTGGTCACCAGCACATGAGCAAGCTCTCCATTACCTCTGACATATCTCCTCCCACTCTCTTCCCCCCATCCCTGTCCCCCTACCTTTCCTCTAGCCCCCCAGTGTGCATTCCTGCTTAATGCCTCTGCACTGGCTGTTCTGTCTAGAACTCTCTTCCCCCCAGATATTGGCATGGCTAATTCCTTCACCTTCTTCAAGACTACCCATATGTCACCTTCTCAATGAGGTGTACCCTTGCTGCCCTATTTAAATTTGCACACTGGCTATATATATATATATATATATATCCATTGTTTATTGTCTGTGTCCCATTGCCTCACCCCCGCCCTGCCTCTAGCATGTAAGTTCTAAGAGGGTGGGGGATTTTGTCTTGTGAAGTTCACTGAAATATCCTAGCCACCTAAAACAGCACTTAATAAATAGTAGGTCCCAAATAAATTTTTGTTGAATAAATTGAATGCATAAATGCACACGCTATCACTTCTCTCCTTTCCCATGTTCCTCTCTACATCTGAAATATGTATCTTTTTTTTTTTAAGATTTTATTTATTTATTTGACAGAGAGAGACACAGCGAGAGAGGGAACACAAGCGGGGGCAGTGGGAGAGGGAGAAGCAGGCTCCCGGCAGAGCAGGGAGCCCAATGCAGGGCTCGATCCCAAGACCCTGGGATCATGACCCGAGCCAAAGGCAGACGCTTAATGACTGAGCCACCCAGGCGCCGCTGAAATATGTATCTTATGTATTATTCCCCTTCATCCACAGTCTCATTGGCACTTTTTTACTTCATCCATTTCTTGTTTACCTCTTGGTCTGCCCCACTTCTTGGGTCAGGAGCTGCATCTCAGCTTATCTTTCTAGGCCAATCTCCTAATACATACCAGAAAATGAAAGGCATTCAAAAAACATTTATTGAACTCTGACCTGAATCGTATTGTATTTCAGGCAAAGGACTGCAACACATGAATCATATACAAACTCTGACCATGATTATATAGAAGAACTCATTCCCGAGCCATGTATCACCTTTGTTCTGCAAATCCTTTTGCTTCAAACGGAAGTTAGGGTATATCAATTTGGATAACTGGTTGAGGCAGGAGCTGATTTTTGCAAATTCTATTTTGCCAGGATTTCAGAGAATGCAATTTGGTCTTGAATAGCTGGTCTCGGACCAGATGGTTTGTACGTTCTGATTTTTAGAATTGGGGATGCTCCCTGACTAAAAATAAATTAAGGGAAGATGCAGAGTGGAAGCACTTATTATATGTAGGACATTGTGCCAGCGATTTTACATATATTAACTCATTTTATCCTCACAACAAACTCATGCAGGATATATTATTATCTACATTTTACAGATGAGGAAGCTGGAGTTCAGAGAATTAAATACCGCCAAGGTCACACAACAAGGACGTGGCATGACTGGAACTTGATCCAAAGCCCCTGCAGAGCAAAATCCCAGCCCTTGACACAGTATAGGTTGCCTTCCCTCCCCCCGTGTGCGAATTCTACCCTTAGAGTCATCTTTCTACGCATTGTGAACTCACACACTTATTTCATTGTCTTTTCACCTGTGGTGTTTTGTTCTTTTATTACCTTGCACACAGCGTGGAATGCTTTCTACAACTTATTCAGGCCTTCAAAGCTCAGACCCTGTAGAAGTATGGAATCTAATCGAATTTAGTGCCGGTCCACGAATGTCACACTGATGCTAACCAAATCGCAGGCCAGCTTCGGGAAGGTGTCCCTTCACAGCGTGGTCTCCCTGGCCGGAACTGGGCATTGGGTCTGACCCGACTGGATTAGGAAGGGCAGTGCCACAGTCCTGGATCTGAACTTTTTCATTTCCTGCTCAAGGATTTCTCATTTTCTTAGGCAAAACCAAAACAGGAACAAGGGAGGAAGCAGGCCGGGAAGGTGGGAGCGGTAGAGGAGACAGGAGAGGTACAGTTTGTCCTATTACACTGTGAGCAGCCGGAGTAGTCAGTCAAAAGCACTTCTTAAGGAGGACTGGTAGTGGGGCGCCTGGGTGGCTCAGTCGGTTAAGCATCTGCCTTCGGCTCAGGTCATGGTCCCAGGGTCCTGGGATCGAGTCCTGCATTGGGCTCCCTGCTCAGCGGGGAGTCTGCTTCTCCCTCTCCTTCCTGCTCGTGCTCTCTCTCACTATCTCTCTCTCAAATAAATAAATAAAATACAAAAAAAAAAAAAATACGGAGGATTGGTATGGAACAGCGGACTTGCCAAAGCACACAGAAGTCTATTCCAAAGGTCTGGGGAGGCTGACAGCCTCCAGAAGCTTCACCTATAGGACCTGGTGGACACCCCCAAAGACAAGGGTGAACAGAGCTCAGTCTATAACCAGAGAATGATCAATCTGTCAATCTATTGAGTATTGTTGATGGTCTCTAGTTTGATGCCCTGTCACTTGTCTCTGTCAGTCAGCAGTGAACTTTGGAATAAAAGGTTCATTCAATTTTATGGCCAGGAGAGGCCTTACAGGTTAATCTCATCCACCCTCTCATTTCACTGATGAAGCTTCTCAGCCATAGATGGATTAAGGGAACTTAACTTTTCAACTTCTATGAGAGCACAAAGTACAATAACAGAAAACATATTCTGGATTTTTCAGGGCGGTGCTGAACTTGCATATCCTGTCTGATTGTCCTCCTGCGTATACCTGTATTTGTCAGAGGCTGTGTTCCAATTTGAGGTTGGGAGAAATATGATCACCTTATAGCTCAGAAAATACTGTTCAAAAAATCCAGTTTGGCTTTTGCATCCATACTAAAGTACACAAGCTGGCGAAGGGAAGAGAATAGAACCATGTTCTACTCCTTTCTTTTCTCATTTTTTTTAACTTTCATAGAAATATGTGCTTTGGGGGAGAAACTGTGAACATATAAAGGTCCCCACTTGAGCTACTGACAAAGGGAACAATAGAAGAAAATACAGATAAGTAAGGGAGAAAAAGAAGTAGACACAGGTGGAACAAAGTGAATTAGAATTGAGTAGGTCACACAGAATTTTCAGGAATCGAACAGTTTAGGAATGCTCTTTGAAAAATTGATTTAAATATACCATGTAGCTAAACTGGTAGAAGTTAGGGGCAGGAGACTGAGCGTGAGAGATGCTGGGAAGCAAGAGGGTGAGCACAAAAGAGACCGCAGACAAGGGACCACCACAGCTGTGAGGAAGGTTCTCTAAGTGTAAGTTTCACCCCAAGAGAGAAAGATGCATGGGATGAGCTGCAGAGCATGCTTGCCTCCCTCCTAGACTCTGCTCCCCGCACCCAGAGTAGAAGGGAGCTCCTCAGAGCTTCCCCCGGGGTCAAACAGCAGCCAAGGTAGCAAAGCCCCAGGTGGAGAAAAGGGGAAGGCCACCTCTTTGTGGAAAGAAAATAAAATCCACAATAAAGCCAGGAAACTTCAGAAAACAAGAGAAGAGTGAGCCTTTGTATGAGGCGAGCTCTTTGTTTACACTAAACAGAAACAAGCACTAAATCGCAGGCGCTGCCTTTCTCCTTCCTTATTCTTCCTTCACACACTGCCAAACAGTGCAAACATCCGGATCCTAAAAGGACATTAAATATTGGTTGTTGGAGTCCTAACATCCAGGAGCAACCCAGGAATATTTACACAGGCTGCCTGAGAGACTCTGTCATTGTAAAAGCATTGTGAGTCAAGTATTCCTCAGTTCAAGAAAATAATCAGAATCTCTGAACATTTCCTAAAAAAGTAATATTTGGTCCCGAAATTCAAGCAATGATTTGAGAACGCTTTTTACATGTTCTTGGCAATTTTTTTTTTTTTTTTTTTTTGCATAGACGCTGTAAGAGACAAAAGTTTTTGTTACCAGTTAAGAAAAGATATTTTTTTTCTCTTTACATTAACTTCCTTTTCCCTACTTGAACAATAAAAAGAGGTGTGTGTTGGGGCCCCTGGTTGGCTCAGTTGGAAGGGTGTGCGACTCTTGATCTCAGGGTCATGAGTTTGAAACCCACGCCGGGCGTAGGGATTACTTTTAAAAAAAAAAAAGAGGTGTGTGTTGGAGCTTATTCAGATAGTGGGCTTGCTCACCACTTAAGCTTAGTGACCTGATAGTAACTTTCTCTCACAGAGCTGTTAGCTTTATCGTGTACTTAGCAACTTTCTTTTAAAAAAGTGAATACTGCCTCCTTCCTCCCTTTTACAGAAAGCAGTGAGAATTGTACCACAGGAAGAGCTGTAATGGCAGAAAGGGAGGTTGGAGAAGATCCTGAAGCTTCAGAGCTCAGAGATTGGAGTTTGTACATGGAGATATGGCCTGTGCGGCAGATATCCCCACCCCCATATCTTCCGAAGAAGGCAGCTGAGCACCTAGCTCATTTGGTTCCTGTTTCTTTTTGTATTTCTCTTTCCCATTAGAGGCTCAACATAAGCGGAGGGAAAATTATGACTCCTCTGTTCTCTGTGTGTGTGTGTATGTGTGCATGTGTGCAGGCACCTGCTGTCATTGTTTGCTATGGACAGAATTACCATTTTCGTATATGTGCCTCTCCCCAAATAGCTACATTATTAGCTACTTGGCAAGCAGCCTCAAATACTTAGTATCTTTAAAACCCAAGCATGTAGCAAAATGCTTACTACAGAGTAGGAAATGGATGGATTGCTTTTTTAACATGGAGGGTGAAGGAATGAATTCTTTGTTTCTGATTGAACCTGCTTGGAGTCCCTACATACAGCCAGTGGACCCTGGGACACTGTTCTCCATGTGGTTATCCAAACTGCTATTGTTTAATTTGGGAGATGGTCTCGTTTTCACACCATGGGTATATACTGAAATATAAGCAGGGATATTTTACTTCCTCTGTATATTTTGGGTTCTAACCATTCACCATATATTATGTCAGCCCTTTCTTTTCTTTCTGATCCCTCCAGGACAGAACATTATTCCATCCTGTGAGCAACAGCTGCATGGATTGCAACCCCGCAGAGAAGAAGATTTTCATGGCCAGATGTGACCCTCTATCTGAGACTCAGCAGTGGATTTTTGAACATATTAATATGACTGTTTTAGAAAAATTTAACCACCATGCCAGCTCCTAGAAAGAAGGAAGGAGCGAAGAATGAGTGATTACCTACAGATTATAAAAACTAAATTTTCGCCAGCATCTGGGTCGAAGGAGTCAGGAATAACATTTCCTAGATCCAGGAAGCCGGGTTTAAAGATTTGTAAATGCCATGTCAATGTAGGTTGTCCCGCAGAAATTCCTGCATCTGAAGAACTTGGCCGAGAACCTCACCAGCTGCATCTGAGAACTTGAGACGAGCAGTGCCCTTGCTGGCCAAGGGCAAAGATTATTTAAGGACTTTTCCAAACAACTGCTGAGTTAATAAATCCTAGCATTTCTCAGGTCAAATCCTGCAGTAGTGAGTAGCTATGAATGGATCCTATTAACTGGGTGGGAGGGGGGCGAAAATAGAGTGCATGACTGCAACCCGAGGAAACCACAGGTTTAGAACTAGCCACGCTTAAGGGGTGAGCTGTCCTCTCTGGTGCCATTCTCTAAGAATGGGTTAAGCAGGTTTAACCCTTAAAAGTGCTGCAGATGATTTTAGAGTGCTCATGCCATTCTGTTGTTTTCTTTTCAAACGAGGGTGCGCTGTCTAATGTTAAGACTCAAGTTACATAACGAAACGAACTTCCAGTGTTCGCATTCTTCCATTCACATTTCCTTTTAGAGCAGAGGTAACTTATTGTTCATCAAAGCTCATGCTCCATACATCAGCTGAAGTTCTAATTCAGTGCCCTTGTATGAATCCAGTTTAAAAACGAAACAAAAACTATGCTACCAAGTTACTCCAAAGAGAAAGATTTCACAGAAGCAGCAAAACCATGTAAGGTTTAGGAGAGGGATTTCCCTAGGAAATCGATTTTTACTTTTCTATTACTTTTAGAATTTTAAAAGTCTGATGTTTGTCCAGTCATACTTTTTATTCAGGAAGGAAATGGAGTGAGGTTGATGTAATTTGTTTAGGAGATTCTGAAATCCAAATAAATCTACACTCCAAGTGATGTGTGAAAACAGCTTGGTTCGCTTCGATTCTGTGTGATCGGTGCTGGGGACACAGACGTGGTTTCATTTGTTTTGTTTCAGGGTTTTTTTAATTTGTTTGTTTTATATCGCTGATATTAATGATGTTTTTGTTTCATTTGGAAGCTCACAGAAGGAATTTCCATTAATAAAGTGCTTCTGACACCATTTTCTGTTAATGAGACAATACTTTAGGGGTGACGAAAGGAATGATTACAAAACTAAATGAAACATTTAATCATTAAAAGAGCTTTTTTAAAAAAAATTTCAATAATTATGGAGGTGGGGGAAGAATATACAGGGATCGATCGGGATGGGTCTTTGGACGAAAGGGTCATGTTTGCTATACATTTCTCAAGCTTTTTCAGGTAGAAAAAGTTTTTATTTTGCTTTTGTTGTTCCTGTTTAGCTTAGTTTTTCTGTTAATGAGCATGTATCTGTGGTCCAGGATAGAGAAGCATTGGATTTTAGAACTGGGAAGACTCTAAGAATACAGCCCCTTTGTTTTTCCAAATGAAGAACAAAAGGCCAAAGAGGAGAGTCCTGATTCCTGGTGAGGCAGATGGCCTTTCTGAGCGTGCTTTTCCTTGTGTACTCGGTCTTGCTTGCTCTGTTACCCAAAGTGTTTCTGGTTCTGACTTGAAACTTGAAACTTGAAATTTTCAGTCATGAGATGAGACTATTATGCCTCCCTGGGGATGTTTCTGAGAGTAGCATTCATGTTCCGAAATTCTAATATATGAAACGTTTTCTTGTAAACGTTCATGATTTTGTTCTCTCCTCAAAATCGAATCAAAATGTCCAGCAAAACTGCCCTGCTCGTAGTTGGGGAAGAGTTACTCCATTATCTTTCCTGACTTTTCAAGCATTCTTTTGAGGAGCTATTCTTCTTAAAATGACAGTCACAGATTTTGTGTGTGTGTGTGTAGGTCAAGAGATCTTGAAGCATGCGAGATGCAGAGTAGAGAAAACCAATAGTGAGAAACTAACCTGTGAGGTGAACAATTCCAGAGAGTGAGTGAAGATTTATCTCAAGTGTTTAGAAAGCAATCTGGTTGTAGAATTAGAGGAACCTATAAAAATTCACATTATGTCATTAAACAGTTGACTGCTATTTACAGTTCCACCAAAGAGCCACCCCTGGGTTCCGCACCCTGGAAAGCCCAGATCTGCAATATGTCAGGATGCTCTAATCATGGGAAGCTAGCCATAACATGTTTGGCACTGTTTTCTGAGAAACCCTGGAGACCGCATCATTTTAGTGTAACACCCACAATTGACAAAGATTGGTTTCCCGATCTAAGAGGGGCTTATCTCTTGCATCTAATCTTACCTTTGAGCAAAAGGATGTAATACAAAAAATTAAAATTAGCAAAAAAATTTCAGAGAAGCCTGAGACATTAAAGGCAACATTAAAACCTCAAACTGTCAAGCAATTAAGTGTGTGCAAATAGGAAACATCCAAACAAGACTAAAATGAAGCCCAGAGAATCGACTTCTTAGCAGAAGTGCAGAACACTGCCAATAAGCACATTTCAGGAGGCATTCCCAGTCCCCCCGAAGGTTGGGACTCCACTTACTTGAAAAACCACCATTACTATTGCAAAAAATAGAAAATTACATATGTTCGTATGTTTGTTTGGCAAAGAGGAACTGAGGGATTATCAAGAAGATTCTCTTTCCTGGAAATAACATGATTCAGACATTAAACAGTACAGTTCTGACTTACCCTTTTATCAGAATGAAAGGGAAAATAGCATAAAGTTAATCTGGCCTCAGGAATTGCTGCTTCTCCATAATAAGAAATGGTTTTGCCAGAAGTTAGAACATAATTTTTTATACCCCTATGTATGTACTGAGGAAAGGTGATACATGCTTATTAACAAATGCTGAAAAGCAATTGTGAACTAATGATGGGATTTACACTTTGTTCCAAGATGAATTAATGCCATGGTAATAACAATGGATTAGCTTCTATGTCTACTGCTATTTAGTTAAAAAATATGAATATGATCACATGACTTTTTAAATGTGCTCATTATATGAGGCCTCAGTGAATAATGTAAGTTCCGGAATTATTTTGTGAATTGGTAATATAAAACTTTATAAAGAGATGCATAACGGGTGCCTGGGTGGCTCAGTTGGTTAAGCGACTGCCTTCGGCTCAGGTCATGATCCTGGAGTCCCTGGATCGAGTCCCGCATCGGGCTCCCTGCTCGGCAGGGAGTCTGCTTCTCCCTCTGACCCTAACCCCTCTCATGTGCTTTCTCTCATTCTCTCTCTCTCAAATAAATAAATAAAATCTTAAAAAAAAAAAAAAAGAGATGCATAACATATAACGAACTGGATTTACCATCAGTGAAAGAGAGGCTTAGGCCCATTCTGTCCATGTTCTTGCAAAACATAAAACCAATGAATGACAACACCTGACACCACTTCCTTGAGGAGCAGTTACATGTTTTTTTTTTTAAAGCCAAAAAATATGTAAAGGGCATATAAATATCTCTTGTGATTCTTGCCCTCACGTGGAAAGTTTCTATTTCAGTTCTTTCGTAAGTAAGGAAATAGCAAAAAGAACTCCTTTATTGGAACAGGTAAAGTCCATGTCAGACACGTCCGAAGAGCCAATGACACTTCAGTTATGAAGCCAGCTGTCCAGTCATGGGAGGAAGGCCATACTCACCACCGGGCGACATTCCTGGCCCAGGACTTGACAGAACGGAGTTGACGGCAAGGTCTGTCACCAACTGCTTTTGATTCCCGTCCTCAGTGTTACAACGCAATCTTTCCCAGGAGGGGACCAATCCGAGCCCCACCCCACCCCCATGCCTTCAAATGCTTCCAGATTACATTATTTAGAATTCAGAACCATCCTAACAATATGTGATTCTTGTGAACATTGGTTTATCCCCCGGGAATCCCTTTTGTAAAGTCTCCTTAGGCTTCTTCCCCTGGCAGAAACACAAGGCTGTGATACACTTTCCTAAACAGGTGCTGGAGATAAGGAAATAAGGCATGTCATATAAATCCTGAGAAGGAACACCTCGAAGGGAAAATATTTTTAAGCAGCTCTCCACAATTCCGAGAGTAAATACAAATGGTGAGAGGTAAATTGTGCCCCTGACGTGGGTGCGTGTGGTCCTCGCCATTCACCGCATCGACAAGCTCCGCCTTGCCCCCCGTAACTCTCAGATGACACCACGAACTGTACTTACTCTCTCTGTGCGAAACTGCGGCGGAGAACACCGAAGCGTGACAAGTGGCCCAGTCCTGCCCACACCGCCGATGTTGGAAGATTGCTCTTTGATTTATGTCTGTAGCCTCTGCTTGCAGAACCGGGAGCTGTTTGCAACTCTATTTGGTAGACTTGACATTGGCCTGAAGCTTTTATTCACAGTCACTCATCTCTACACTTGACGCACCAGGCTGGTGCGTCCGGTACTGTGGCTTCGCAGCAGAAAACAGCTCAGGCGCATGTTTGATACTTCACTTCAGAGAAACCTGGGAGCATTTCTTCCGTCCCTCCTGCCTGAAGCTGCCCCCTCCAGCTCACCACACAATAGCCTCCCGGGGCTGCCCAGTCTGCCACTCTCCACCTTTGCTTCGTCCCACCGTGATGCCACCGACCTCAACACAGAAGTCTGGCTACATTTCAGAATCTTACTGTTCATGCTTTTATTCTGACATTACTCACCTTGGGGTGGGGGTGGGGGATGTTTGTAACTAAGTGACGTAGATCCTGATTTACCAGGGACAGTCCTGGTTTATGCCTGCTGTCAGGTGCATTTATTAATAGTGCCCCTTTTTACTCTTACAAGTATCCTAGTTTGGATAGCAAATCAGATGGTCACTATTTATAATCCACCTGTCTGGTGGAAAGTTCCTTAGGGAAAGTTAAAATGTCCTCTATTTATTAATGCTTATAGACTGCAAGAGACCAACTAGTTTTACTCTTTCCCTTCAAACAAGACGAAACAAAAACTAATTATATTTATTGATCGCCTATCGCATTCACATGCAATAAGTTCTTTCCAGGTTGCATAAACGGAAGCTTTTCAATTAAGAGTTCTTGTACCCGGGGCACCTGGGTGGCTCAGTTGTCAAGTGTCTGTCAAGATCCCAGGGTCCTGGGATTGATTGAGCCCTACATTGGGCTCCCTGCTCAGCGGGAAACCTGCTTCTCCCAACCCCCACTCCCCCTGCTTGTGTTCCCTCTCTCGCTGTGTCTCTCTCTGTCAAATAAATAAGATTAAAAAAAAAAAAGAGTGCTTATACCCACGTTAATCTTTTTGCTGAATTAAGAGGATTCTAATTTAAACGTTTTTTCATGATTTTAAAAATATATTTAAAATAAACTAAGTCATTTTCGACTTTTCCAAGCTAAAAACAGTAGATGCTCACCATTAGCCATATTATTAATTTTCAATATTATGGTACAGGATAGAAATAGATAAGGTAGGTAGGTAAGTAGGTAGGTAGATAGATACATTCTATTTGCATTATTGGTTTTGTTTTTCAAAATGACTTTACATTTAACTCATTCCACCCTATCTCAGAGGTAGATAACATTACCATCCTTATGAAGAAACTGAAGGACTCAAAGTCAAGGGGTTCACTAGATCAAGGTCAACAGTTGATAGTGGCCTCTCTCCGTATTTGTAATTATTATTAACCTGTGACAAGTTAAACAGTGGAGCCAGGACTGGAAGTCAGGCTTTCTGATGCTTAGGCTTCAGCTCCTTCCACTCTCCATGGTAATTCATACCTCACTCTAGGGTCACTGGTCCCCAGCAAAACCAAATATGAGATGTATTGAGTTACTTCAAAAACTCTGTGAACAATCATTCCTTGGGGCCTCCATTTTTAACCCCTTAATTATGTTTGCTTATCTCTGTACCTGTGTGTTTTTGTTGGTTTTTCCACAAGCTTATTAAAGCAAGAACACCAAACTGAATTTAGGATTAGTTCCTCTTAATGAGATTTCCAGGGCACTTTGAAGAAGTGATCAACTAAAGCTATTTGCATAGCTCTGGAAGAAAATCCTAAAGCAAATACTTGCACTGTGTGATTGTCAATGGGCTCAGCCCTGGGTGTGGGGGAGGGGGCAGTCACCAAGCAAAGATTTTGCAGTAAGTCTCCAAATTGACCTTCTTTCAATTTTCTTACTTCTGAAAAGTTCTGTCCAGGTACACTGAGGTGAGTTCTCTCTGCAGCACTTTCTCTCTTCTGGGGGTACTAAAGCAGAATTTCTGGGTAAGGCTGCTAGATACAGATAATTCTGCGATTGGAAAGACAATGAATTGCTTTGTGCCCCAGCTCTCAATGTCTTACCACTAGTAAATCCCAGTTAATTCTCTGACATGGTTGTCTTGCTCACATGCATGGGCTACCGGAGCCTGAGAGCATGGCCAGCTGGGATCCACAGCTAAACTTCCATTGAGAGGAACATATCCAAGAACACTTTACTTCAAAAATCCTCTAGCTTTTATTAGGCCAGTGCTTACTAAACTGTATCACCTGGAGGGATCGTTAAAACACAGATTTCAAGGCCACAGCCCTCAAATTTCTGAATCATTCAATCTGGGATGGGACCCAAGAATTTATATTTATACTAAATTTCCAGCGGATGCTGATCTTGATGGCCCGGGATCCCCACGTTGGCTTAGGTCAATAGTCTCACCACTTTGAAAATACCTTTTTAAAGATAGGTTTGTTAATCTTGAACATATTCAGAAACCATTATTATATTTGAAAGCCATCTATCAGAAATGATAAAACCAACTCACTCAAAATTCAAATGAGTCTAAGTCAGTTCAATAAATATTTATACCTCTTTTCAAGCTCTTTAAATCAGGATTACAGAGCTGGAAGACTAAGAATAGGCTATATTGTGGTATCATAATAAATATCTTTTTAATCACTTACATTTCTCAACTGAAGTATAATGCCTAGGTCAAGACCCCTACCATTAAGTGCCTGGCATTGAGCATCAAATTAATAATTTAATCATTATTGTTCCTTCCTCTGAGGTATTAGCAAACTTCATGCTACTATAGAACAGTATTGAAAATCAAAAGATGGCATAGTATGGTTAAATAATTTACTTAACGCTGTTTTTATATCAGCGTTAAGTAAATTATATCAGCCTGCCTGCCTAGACCATGTTTTTCTCCAGTTCTGTCTTATGAAAAGAAACATTACTTGTTTGGCGGCAAACATCTGGCCAAGCTCATTTCAAAACCATTGTGCAGATATGACTGACTTTCATCTTTGAAAAATGCTGCAAGTTTAATTAAAAGTCTTTTAAGTGCATCAGTATCTCACTATGTTCAACTCAGTTCAGCAACTTCATTAGAAATAGTTGCAAAAAGTAAAGAAAACCTTAGTATTTCTGCCATCTTGGAACTGTGGTTCTCTTGTAATCTTCTTTTCACTGAAAATAAATACTAAGATCTTTTTTAAAGGTTATTTCTCCCTCGTCCTCTGCAAAAATAAAAGATTTTTTTTAGATTTTATTTATTTATTTGAGAGAGAGAGCAAGAGCGAGAGAGCACGAGCAGGGGGAGAGGGGCGGAGGGAGAGGGAGAAGCAAACTCCCTACTGAGCAGGGAGCCCGATGCGGGGCTCGATCCCAGGACCCTGAGATCATGACCTGAGCCGAAGGCAGATGTTTAACCGACTGAGCCACCTAAGTGTCCTCCGCAAAAATAAAAGTTAACAGAGAATATTTTTCATTTTTTTCTTTTCAGTTTATTTAAATTTTAACCCCTAATGACACACAGAGGGTAAATCTTCCAAATTACTTTTTCTCCCCAAACATTTCTCTGTGTGTGTGTGTGTGTGTGTGTGTGTGTGTGTGTGTGTACGTGAGCACACGCATTACAGGTGCATGAAAGAACATACGGGAAAAGGTGTTTTGCTTTACTGATATTTGCTCTTCAAATTTCTATCATCCAGCATGTTGTTTGTTACAGAATTTATAATGTAGTCATGTGCCAAAAATCCAAGCCACAGGTGTTCAGATTTTATGGAGGAAAAATTGCAGTAGAGATGTGAAAACTTCTTTTAAAGCCAAAATGTAGACGGTGCATCTCAAATGAAAAAGATAAACTTCTACCACCAGGACTTTCAATTCTTTTTAAAGCTAGTGAGAACCAAGTGCTAACCAATGCTCCCCAATCCTAGTAACGAAGGGATTAAAGGGGGTGGGGAAGTGGCAGGGGGGTGAGGTTAAGAGAGAGAAAGAGAAACAGTCATGCTTTATTTCCCTAAAGATAATTTTTCTTTTTAACGTCTTGGAGGAAGCAGCAGGGAAGTGTCGGCGTGACTGAGATGTCAAAGAAATAATCTCACAAAAGAAAAGCTGCACTAGAAGCAAGGAGCCATTTCTCATTAATATCTCCCTGCTAGCAAATGGCGAGGGGCAGACTACATAGAGGCACACACCCATTCTCAAAACGGCTTTCAGTCGGAAGACAAGGATTTATAAAGAATGGGAGCTCAAACAAGTATTAAATAACTATGCAGAGTCACTGAAATGTTTAAAAATAAAACAATCTCTAGGGCAATTCATCGGGATAATAAATGCCTCTGCTTGAGAAAGGACATGGAGTGGAGGCTCTTTCATGGTGAATGACAGGAAGCCTTAACCAGGGGGGGAGAGCTAATGACCTTGTTTCTACATTCTTCAGACATCAGTCGGCTGGCAGAAAACCGCCTGTGGGGTTGAGGGAGTGATGGTTTAAAATGACCAGGGAGAAAGGCTACAAGAAAAAATGAGCTGCGGCTTTGGTGGCAGCTTCTAAAGATGTTGATGAATATCTCCACACTTTGTGCGGTCTGCTCCCCAGCCGAGCCATTGGCCAAGATGCAAAGATATTAGCAAGGCTCATTGAGAAATTATTCTTCTCCTTCCATTTCTTTTTAAGTTCTCCCCTATTCCTACCAATCCTGAGTAAACTTCTTCCAAAAATGAAGTTAAAACATCGGGTGACTTGAGGAAGTCAGAGCATCTTTCTTGTCGAGGTAAAGAGAAATGTTAGAACAGCAAAATCCCCGATCTTCCTTCACATCACCTTTTCTGTTTCTCTTTTCCCAAACTAAGAAAAATGTTTCGGGCAACGCCAGTAGGCTGGCCTCTTTCTCTGAGGACTCCATGCTCTCTCTAAATTTAATTCAATAACTGTTTGTTGAGTACCAGCACAAGCAAGGCTTCACTTTAGAACAAAAGGTACAAATAGCTAGAAAACAAATGTCTGGTTAGTTGTCCAAAAATTCTGTTCTTGCCCTAGCTGTGGCCCTTTTCTCCCATTTGAAACTAGGTGAGTCTTTAACCCCTCTAAGTCTTCTTCTTCATGATAATGATGAAATGTGTTAATCAATAAGAAATCGCCGTGTAACTTGCAGGCAAAACGTAAATGAAACAAGTCAATATTTAATAAGAGTCTATGCCCTAGCACCTCACAATTTAACAAAGTGATTCTTAGATAGGGTGACTGTATTATTTATTGTACAAACCAGATAATTTTTGAGACTGAAAGGAGATATTAATGGTTATGGAGGAAAAACAGATGAGAACCAGGAGTGGGGGAAGCTAGGACATATGGTGATCCTCTTCTTAAAGATGCTAACAAAAGATTTATGGATAAGATGGAAAAAAAATTTTTTTAGAATGGGGGGAGGGGCACAGGGAGAGAGAGAGAATCTCAAGCAGATTCCACCCCCAGTGCGGAGGTGACAGGGCTCAATCTCATGACCCTGAGATCATGACCTGAGCCAAAATCAAGAATCGGATGCTTCACTGACTGAGCCAGCCAGGTGCCCCTGGATAAGATGAAATATTAAAACTGAACCCACATAGCCAACATTTAGGAATTGTTGGAGAAGAAAAAAACTTTTCCTCTATCCTCTTATGTACGGTTTTGAGGGCCTGCAAATTAAAGTGATAAAAGACAGATGAGTAAAGAAAAAAAACACATGTAGTTATGTATTTATGCAAAAGAGTTCATAAAAAATGTGACCCAGAGAGGCAGTTAGAACATGGGGCTTTTATACCATCTGAATAGGAGATGGAGACGGGTAAAGGGGAACTTCTGGGAGAATAAATTTCTTCTTAGAAGGGGGTCAGGGAGAAGGGTACTTATGGAAAAACCAGTGACTTTTTGGAAATATGAATCAGCCCCTAGACGAATAGATGGGAGATATGACAGTTTGTGACAATGTCTGTTTGGATGTGCTGCGAACTTCTTGTCTCTAAGAAGAGATTAGAACTTTTCCCGGAGTGCGGATTTATGACAGTTGAGTTCTTTTGAGTCCTTTCAGGAGGCTCTGCTTTTAGGCAGATAAAGGATTTTAATTCTGAAATGACTTAGCTCAAAATAATTTTTATGCCAAACCAGCATATTGTGGGATGGCATATCCTGATCCCCTTCAGGGTTAACAAAGTGGATCACATTCTCTTATTGGGAAGTTCTTTGGAATCATGTAGGTTATGTAGTTCTATTTGCTATTTTTAAGTTCAAGCATGAAGCTTTATCTAAAGTTAAGGTGCTATTATAGCTAGATTATAATATCTAGGCTATTCACTGCTTGAAAATGGCCTTAAAACCTTTATTCATCAAATCAGGGTATCAAAATAACATCATAATAACCAGCTTAATTTAGAGAATATAAGTAAAAATCTTATAAAGAAGGTGCTTTAAGGAGGAAAGATAGTCTTCTCTGTTTTGATATGCAATTGTATATACTTAATTAAAAATAAAAGAAAAAGGCAAGTAGAGCTTAGAAAACAATTGAATTATTAAATATCTCCCACAACATTAAAATTGCTATTTTGTAGTTTGCTTTATGTAGACGGCCAGTAGCATTGTGTTTTGCATGATGAATGAGGATTTGGGAAGGAAGCTGTTGTCAGAGAATTTAGCAATAAAACAAAATAGCAAAGAAGACACTAGGTTTTTAAGTGCTAATTTACTTCCTTGGTTCTGCATTGCACCAGGGGTAACTCCTCTATCAAAATGTAGTAATAATAGGTTACCTGATAAATGTGCCCCATCTTCAGAATGTGTGATGAGCTGTGTTTGTTCAATTTCACTGCATCCCAAGACAAAAGACAATGGGGAAAGGTTACTACGAAATGAAGCAAATTATTTTCTAGGGGGTTTGTTCCTGATAAGCCAAATTGTAGCCACTACAAAAAGGAGACGATATATCATCTGCTTTAGAAACCAACCAAACAAACCAAACAAAAACAAACATAAGGCGCCTAAATGTTACTCCAGCAATAGACCTGGGTGGAGAGAACTCAGTTTATCCAAAATATGTATATATTAGATACCTAAAAATTGTGTTGAGTGGATGGATGGATGGATGAATGGCAGGAACATGCCTACTTCCCTGTGCTACTCTCAATATTTCCCATAACTCAACCTTGAAAGTGGAGAACAGAGAGAACAAGAGACAGAATGTAAGAGAGAGAGAGATTGGGAGAGGGAGAAAAGTAATATACATGGAAGCCCACATTCTAAAGCATGAGAAATATACCATAACTGGATATTTTGATTGATGTAGTGAGTTATTTTGTAATTGCTGCTTCAAGAAAAAAAAGAATGAGATGCAATCAAATATACCCCATTAGGCAGTGAACAGGGGAAAAAAAGTCTCCGGAGAAGAGCACAAATCCCTGTCTGCCGTGAGTCTCTAACGACTCTGAACCACTTAAACTCTCCCATGAGCAGATCCCGCCGTTGGAAGAAGCACAAAGCAGAAAGACTACCCTTCTCTTTCCCAGCTTATGCTGACACTTTCACCCCTTCTATATGTACACAGCAAGGATATGCACTAAGGATTGTCAGTAGTTAGAGAAAGGAATCGGAGAAAAAGAAAAGATCCAACGCAGGCTGCTAAGTATACAAATTACATAGAGGGTTCTATTTATTGATGGAAATGGCAAATAGAGATATGTCATATTGAGTCCCTTGAGAGAGACATTCATTTTAATGGTGAGACCTCAGTAAAGCTAAGGCAGCAGAGTCCCATTGTGGGTACAGTTTCTGGCCTCTTGGCTGTTAATGGAATGAGCATTAACCCTTTCCAAGAAAACCTGGGGGCACTAGGTGCTCTGGGAGGGAAAGAAACAGTAGAAGCCACGTAAGTAAATTACCCCAACAAATTCACATTTATTTATTTGCAAGCGGGAGTCTGTGATTCGAAAGCTTTTCAGGGTAGTGACATTGATTGCTAAAACTAATTAAGCAGGAAGAAATGCATGAAACTGAGAAAGGAGGCCAGTCGAAGGCAAACATTAGGCTATAACACAAAAACAAAGGCTTCAGAAGTAACTGAAAGTTTCCTGACTGTTCTTGACCTACGAACTTTATTTCATTTTGTTTATGCTGCTGAATCACACAAAATGGAAAGTAATCAAAAGCAATGGAAGCAGTAATTGCTTTCCTAATAGTTACTGTTTTGACCTGATGTGAATTAATATTCTTAAACGTCTTCAAGGCACATTGCATTTGACTAGCTTATTCCTCCAAGTCACCACAAGAGGAACGATGCTTACCATACATCCAGCAAAGCTGCTTTGTTTTTATTTTGTTTCTGTTTCCATTTCTAATTCCTCAGGTCACCAACTCTAATTTCATAGGAGTTAAACTTTGCTAATCAGTCACATAACCGTGGGTAAATGGCCCGATATCTATAATGTAGAATATTCATTCCTAAATTGTACTAACATCCCTTAACAATGGAAAGTTCTGTGATTTTATAATAACAATAAAGTGGGGGGAAAAAGGGGATCCATTTGAGCTATAAGAATATAGTCTGGAGAACATGGAACATATTTTTCCCTCCTTTAGAGGGTTGGGATAAGACTAATCATTGGCGATGTTAGAGTAAACAAAGTAATTTTACACGCCATACAAAAATGAGATGATGGATCACAGCACGCTCTTAGATATTACAAGCGGCTGGCAACGTATTAAGTCTATTGGCTATTGATTCAATCATTCAACAAACATCTATTGAGTGGCTGAACGGTAGATGCTCATCAGACAAGCTCTCAAAAACCTATAATATTTCTTCATGGCAAAGCTTTCTCCTATGAAGCTGTTTACATAACTGAATTCACAGAGGGGCTCCTCAGCTACTCTCTAAACCTTGCCAGCAGGCCGAAAATCTGCTTATCGGATTACAAAACCACAGCCAGACGTAATGTTTAAAGGAAAACATTCTTAATAGTACTCTTACTCTCCTTTACTATTGTTTGTAATAGATGACTGGAGAGTCCTCACAGAATAAGATAAAAAGAAAAGGAAAGAAGATTTTGAGGACTTTGGGGGACCAACTTTTAGAAAATAAAAATAGGCTAGTTATGGTCAATGTCGGAAGGGAACTAGGAATTACACGTCCGAGGCCGGAGAAAACCTCTCTCCTTCCTCCTCCTGAAGAGCCCTCCGGCCCAGCCAGCTGACGGAGCACGGCTGGTTCACGCTCGAAGTCCCGACGAGGGGGCGTGGGAAAGGCCGCGGGGCTCAGCGCCTTGTTGGGTCTCCTCATGTGTCTTGTCACAATTAATTTATTAAGAGCTTGCAAAGCTCCCACGTTTCTAAATGTTCTATGGAGTTAAAGGAATTTGAATTCTTTTCTAAAACAAGCTCATTCTCACTCACACTTCTGGTATGCTTTCTCAAGAGCATGAGAAAAGGGCAGGGTTGCGGTTAGTGCTGACAACTGAAGATAACCTTGATCCTGGCTGCGGGGGCGCCGCTGGGCGTTCGAAGGCTCTCCGTCGCTGTCAGCGGCAGCACAGAGGCTGACAATGGACGCCTCATAAATGTAGTCGCCAGCCTTGCACTCGTCTGCGTCTGAGGGCCTCTGGTCTCTAAGGGTAGGCTGAAGGGATAGAGGCAGGGTAAGTGCTTTCCCACCCGAGACAGGCCCTCAGAAAACGGCGAAGGCCTATTAAAATAGGACGCGTTCCCTCGGTTCCAAAATGGCGCCAAAAATGTTCCAAAATGGCGCCGAAAATGTTCCAAAATGGCGCCGAAAATGTTCCAAAATGGCGACGAAAAAGCCAACCGGTGAAGGATGGAGTTTAGCCGAGCCAGGCAAACACTTTTGCCAGAGCCGCTTCAAACTCTTCAGGATCAAATGTTAACTAAGTGGCAATTTTCATTCACTGGCTTCAGATTTCTTCTTAAAAGAGAGAGAGTAGAAGCCTATCAAATAGCTCACTGATATTTTCGCCCTCGGCAGGAAACGGGCCTGCTGTCCTGACGCTGGAACGGGAAGACTGTTCACCCGGTTGCCCGTTTTTAGCAATCCAATAAGTAAATAACTTAGGCCTGATCTTTATAGACAGTTCGACGGTGCGGCGCTTGATCAATATGCCTGTGTGGCTGCCTCACAGCAAAACAAAGAACAATGCCGGCTAACAAGACAGCTGCAAAAATTAACATTAGATCGTGGAGGAGATGGGAGTTTCAGGATTACAGACGCTGTCCCTGGCAAGAGAGATACCTGTTACAAAAGAGTGATGGTTATTAAAAGAGCAAGAAGCCACTGCAGATATATTTAAGGCACGCGACCATCCATTGTCACGTAAGTGCCACTGCCTGGAGTTGAGCACAAGAAGGTAACTGGAATCTGTGATTCTCCTTTATCATTTGAGATTCACAGCCTGAGGGACAGGGCCGTGCAAAACACAAACTCCATCTGAATTTTGTACCAAAGCCCTACCATTAACTTCCCATTATCAGCAGCAAACTTGGTATAAAAGGGCATTTGAAGAAGGATATTGGTCCAGGCAATCGTGGCGTTTGGTGGGTTAGAACTTGGGTCTTCTGAAAAGCTTTAGCTTCTTTTTGCAACCATTTGCAAAATCCTTGCTAGAAGTAGGGAAAATCTATATACTAATCATATATCCAATTGGGCTGAAACTGAAGGAAGTTAAGAGGAGAACACAAATCTGACTCAGAGGGCAAAGGGACTGCCGTACGAAAAGAAATGATTAAAGGGTTCTAAAATGCCCAGCTCTGCTGAGTAGCCACCAAGCGAAGACGTGATTGTCACTGGAAAGGGTCCATAGAGTGTAAACAACAGTCAGGATCATTGCTGAGCTGAGGAGAAGGAATAAATTGAGGTGAAATTAAGGACAGAGAAATTTTTACTTAATGCCTGTAATGAAAAAAGCTGCCAGATAGTGAAACATCTGGGGTAACTGGGGGTAACCATGAGCCGTTTTCTCAGGAAGCTTTCAAAGGTCAGGCTTCACCAAGAACCAAAAGAACATTTTTCCTGTCCTTTGGATTGGAAAAACCCTTCATAAAAGAGTAGGATTCTATTTTTTGGAGAAAATAATTGTCTAAAATTCCTCTCAGAGAAAGAAAAATCTGTGATGGGACAACACAGGGAGCTAGTTTATTTGTTTGTTTGTTCGTTTGTTTTAAGTAGGCTCTACACTCAACGTGGGGTCCAACACAGGGCTTGAACTCACAACCCCGAGATCAAGACTTGAGCAGAGATCAAGATTCTTTTTTTTTTAGATTTCATTTATTCATTTGACAGAGAGAGAGCACGCACAAGCAGGGGAAGTGGCAGGGAGAAGCAGCCCCCCTCCCCTCCACCAGCAGGGAGCCCCATGTGGGGTTTGATCCCAGGGTCCTGGGATCATGCCCTGAGCCGAATGGCACCTTAACCAACTGAGCCACCCAGGTGCCCCCACAGGGAGCTAGTTTTAAAGGACGTGAGGTAAGAGCAGAATGCTTAGAAAAGAGGCAGGTCATTGGCCAGCAGAGAAGCAGTAGGAGGCACCACTTAACCAGACTCTTCAGAAAGACAATGATAGCCCTATACTAGTAACAAACTTCTGCTTCTATGTTGAAAGCAATAGCATAGGCATCTTCTCTAGTTCATCAGCATGACTGGATTTTTCCTAGCAGTAGCCTCAATAGTTGGCAGCAACCTACCACTTCAATTCTTTCTGTCCTTAAGCTAAGACGTGTCTAAAAACTCTAGTAAACTAGGCTTGGTAACATCTTCTATTTTTAACTAACAGAGTGGTGGCTCAGAACACAAGCTTGCCATCAAGCAGATCTGAGTTCAAATTTCAGCTCTGATATTTCCCTGTGTGACCACTGGCCAATTAATATAACTTTTCAATGACCCAAATTCTCAGCTGAAGATGGGATAATAATATATACCTCTAGCAGCCAGTGTTCTTGGTTGCAAGAATTACATGGGAAAACTTAAGCAGAAAAAGAAACCTATCAGAAGGTTATTGGAGAGTTCACAGAATGATCAGTAGAACCAGGTGGAAGAAATGGATGGAAATTAAGAGAGGTGAGTCACCCAAGCAATGGGCAAAGTTATGCCACAGAAATTGTCTCGTTAGGGTATTACTACATGAATTGTCGCCACCACGACCTCTGGGCCATACACGACTAGACTCTGCTGTCACTGGATACCGGACGTTACTTCCATCCTCTCTGCGCATGGCCATCCTGAGGTGAATTGTAAAAGATCTCTGCATCTCGTTTCTCTCACTTAAGAATCTAATTCCCTACTGGGAGCATTTGATTGGCCAAACCTAGGTCACATGCCTGTTTTATAGCTGCCAGAGGGGGACAGAAAGAGAGTATCTGATCCTCTTCATCTTCTTTAGTTGAAGACAGGGCTCTGTCTCCCATGGAGATTCACATGGTAAAGGATTTTTCCAAATTAGAAGGCAGATTTGAATGCTGGGAAGCCAGAAAAAGGGCAAACATCTATACAGTTCACCTCTTTGGCTGTCCAACTTTGCCTAGATTATTCTTTCCCTAATTTAAGTTTCCCCTAAAAGTTCCTACCTAACAAAATTCAACTATCCTTATATAGTCAAAAATTCACAAACCCTCTCCCAAAAGGAAGACACGGCACTGGTTCTCACACCAATTTAAATCCCGGCTGTCTCAATGTTAGCTTCTCTCGTGCTATCATAATCCCATCTCAGTACCCAGAAACTAATGACAAATTGTAACATGAATAGCTCTATCCCTACAGTGTTGGAAAGGGAGAGGAGAGAAAAAGGAAACATGCAAGGATCTGTCTAACTCAAATCTATCAGGTTCTGAGTTTAGAGGGGGAGAGGTCAGACAGCAAGAGATGTTACATATACATTCACAGCAAGGAAGGAAATCCACAGTCATTATATCTACATGGTCATTGGGCCATGGCTAAAATTTTATTCCTCTTCCATAGCCTATTTGCTGTTCAGGGCTTTTTTTTTTCTTCCTGGTAAGGTCATTCAAATCTTTATTTCAGAGGGATCTGGGTTTGGGGGTCCTGCCTACATGGAATTGTAGTAGCTCTCCATTCATTGTAACTCTGGCTACAATAGAAGGAGGAATTACCCCAGAACATCACTTCAATGTCACAGCAACAGGTCACCTTCACCGTGATACTCAGGATCAACTATGAGCGTCAACACCAACGCTTTCTATTGCAATGGCAGAAGGAGATCAAAATGGTCAGGTAGCAGTCTCAATTTCCAATTCAATGGACCATTGTTTTGTTTCCTGACAAACACATTTATCCCTTGAGTACTTAAGGCTCTAACCAATGAGACCCAGTGTCACATGAATAGAAGGAAAAATTTTGAATTGGTCATTAGGCATAATTATTTATATTCCTTGGTTCCAAGGTTCATGTACTCTAACCAGGAAAAGTGCCGTAAGTTGGTCTAAGAGCATATAGTTGAAAGCTTGCCTAGAATAGTTTGCAAGATGTATGAGCCAGCTGACACCATGAGTAAATCTTCAATAGGTTTTTCCATAAAGCCAGCTGCTTCTGGATGGGAGAGCACATGTAAAGATCAACGAATAACTGAGAATGAACCCATTGCCTTTGTTAATTCACTGTAAAGTGAGTCCTCGGTCAGAGCAAAGTTGTGTGGGATACCGTGTCTAAGGTCTTCGGTAAACCCAGTCATCAGCCAAACTATGATCCATTGATCATGACATGTGTAAAACCTTACATCAGGCTATTCTCCTTTCCAGACTTAAAAGGTAACAAATAGGGGCTGCCCAGAGCTCCTCCCTGCGGAATGACTGACTTTCATCACCCCTCCAGGCCAGGCTGCATGGAATGGAATTGCGTAATTCGCCATCTACTTCTGACTCATGCTCAGCCAGGGGTTCAGAACATGAAGTCAAGCTCAAAACGCTTCTTCCTCATTAAAGCAGTTATGGGGAACCCTCATGAGGCCAAACATGTTTGCTCAGTTGTTAAATGGGTTTTAGCAGCTTGGGAAGATAAAACGGGAGAAGTATTTGAAGCAGTTAGTCCAGAATCTGACAGGCTAAAAATCCTAAAATCCAAGTCATTATTGTAGCCGAAGCACATTTTTAGGCAGGAACCAATATATGTGGGCAAGCAAATGAAATCAATGACAGATTTTTCCTAAGTCTACACACTTAAATGAGAATATTCAGTAAATACACTAATGGGTACATACTTAGCATCCTTTAGTATTAAAGTTAGGCATTTTAAACCCAATTAATGCACACGCGCGTGCACGCACACACACACACACACACACACACACTTTTCTAATGAATTACCTGGGAGAAATAATACAGATCTATGATATCAAATAAGATGAGAAAATTCTAAACATTTCTGTATACAAATACTTTTTTACATAGATTCTTTCTGTAGAAAAATTCACTTGTCTACTCCAGGAGGGAACCAGGGTTCTATTTCTCCTCATAAATCACTACCCTTTATCCAACTGTATACATTTAACAGATCCAAACTATGGCATTGAGAAAGGAAGCCAGTGACAGAGATCACAGAGCAACATCTTGAAGAGTCAGATTGGAAGCCTCATCCGTAGAGTAGCCACCCTTGGACGATGCCGTCATGCCAAGTATATCTCTAGATCTTCACGACCAGATCATTCTTTCTCAAACATTAATGTAATTACCATGGAAAAAATGAGCACCAGAGACATCTGGAGAAACTCAGAAACCTGAAGGTGAGAGACTGCTTGTTACACCTCCTCCTACATGGTATTTTCTAGACTGAAGTTTTGGAGTGTCTCTTACAGCAGGAGTGTTACTTAATCACAATTTCCCCCTTCAACGATCGAGTTTTAAAATAACTGAATATTTAATTAATTCTCCAGAGGAATCTAAAATATGCAGAATTGATTAAAGAGTAAAAAATGTTGCAGTTGTTCTATAACTGTAACCTCATTGAATGCAAACGAAATGCTCCAAAATGCGAACAGCTTACACAATCTAAAGGATATTGGAAAGTAGAATTGAATGTTAATTTCATCTAGAGGACCAGATACTGAGACTTCCAGACAGCCTCCATCCTGTTTTTCACAACTAAGCTGTCCCTGAATTTAAAGGAGAGGGGATTAATCATAATCTGTGATTCTGTGAAAATATGTCATTATGCATTTGAAAATGGTAGTTCCAAGTAAAATTAAAAAGCTATGCGGTGGCTATTTTTGATGGGTACTTGCTTAATTTTATATGATAATTGAAAATTCTACAGCAGAAAAAGAAAACTGGTATCCTGGTTCCTACCTAGCTGCAATGGAGTAATTTGACAAAAAATTCAGGAGACCCATGCCTTGGCTGAAATAGTGAGCAGCCTGAGGCTGATTACCTATCAAACCAGAATAATGAGAATTAAGGCATATCACCAGGTAACAAACTAGCCTCTATTCAGATACTGATTCTGCAGGTCACAAAGAGTTATAAAACAACCTCGACTTTGAGATTCCCTGAAGATAATAGGAATGATAACAAGAGAGGAGAGTGGAAGAAGGATGTATTAAGTGGTGAAATGAAGGGTATAGTTGTAACTTCACAAGCTTTAATCAAAACAGGAGTAGGCGAAGAGAGTCAAGGATTACACCCAGGTTGGCAGCAGCAACAAATAGGTCATAGGTGAGGTTACACTGGGACCTTCAACATCTAGGTGGTCAAGCAAGTTTTTAAACAACCATCATACGGGTGCCTGGATGGCTCAGTCATTAAGCGTCTGCCTTCGGCTCAGGTCATGATCCCAGGGTCCTGGGATCGAGTCCCACATCAGGCCCCCTGCTCCGCGGGAAGCCTGCTTTTCCCTCTCCCACTCCCCCTGCTTGTGTTCCCTCTCTTGCGGTGTCTCTCTCTCTGTCAAATAAATAAATAAAATCTTAAAAAAAAAAAAACCATCATAATTTAAATATAATGTCACCTATCTACTTAAATAACAAACAAAATATTCTAAAAATTAACATTTTCATAGTAATGTTGAATATGCATATTCAAATTTGAAATACTGGACTTCTTGTTCTAAAAATAAAATGACAGGTCATAGTCTGTCATTGTACGGTGAACACCCCAAATTTACTCATACTCAAAACTTGTTCATCCCAAACTGTGTCAACACCCGGAGAGTTTAGTATCTAACAGATACCACAGAAAGGAATGTAAGCAGGAAGAGCACCTTTGAATAATTATGTTTTATATCCACAAAGAAATTGTCTCTATTTTGTTTAAGTAGGCCCCACGCCCAATGTGGAACCCAATGTGGGGCTTTGAAATATTTCCAATTTCTTGGGAGAAGCATAAAACTAATTTGGCCCCACAGTTGCTTGCATCCTCCTGGTTGATGGGACTGGGTGGCGCCCAGTGGGGCAGCAATCAGTGGAGTCTACACAGAAAGTGAGGTTCCAGCAGCCAAACTGGTCGCTGAGGAAATTAATTACCCAGCACAGATGAAAGCAGCAGAAGCAAAAGAAAAAGAGAATCTTCTGAAGAGAGAATCCAAGTTGTTAGAGCAACAGTAACAAAAGCAGGTATGTCAAGTTCAGGGGCTGAAAGAGGTTTTTTAAAAGGGAAAGGAAAAAAAGGTGGGGAGGACACCTGGGTGGCTCAGTAGGTTACGTGTCTGCCTTCAGCTCAGGTCATGATCTCAGGGTCCTTGGATGGAGCCCCGCATCGGGCCCCCTACTTAGCGGAGAACCTGCCTTCTGCCTGCCCCTCCTTCCTGCTCGTGCTCATGCTCTCTCTCCTTTTCTCTCTCAAATAAATAAATAAAATCTTTAAAAAAAATAAATAAAATAAAAGGGAAAGGAGCCAGGAATAGTGGGCAGAAATAGGAGGTAAGGTCCAGTTTATAAGTAGCCAAAGTGAGTTCTTCACCATGCAGGGGGGTGCTAGGTGCAAGATAAACGGGGTAGACGTGCAAAGCCAGCTGGGATGATGTAAAAGCTTGTTACATAAATCGCCTGTTAGAGAGCACTGAGTGGTATTAGTGGGAGAGTTAATGTGCTGCAAAAATACCTAGTCATTTTGTTTACTCCCCAAATGACACTTAGGGATTCAAGGTCAGGTTTAAATTTGTACTTTTCTTCCCTAAAACAGATGGAAGGGCAAGGATCTCCAGCGTCAGTCTGGAATGCAGCTTGTTCAGAAGTCCTGCTGTCATACTTATGGCAGCCTGCTTTTTCAGGGGAGGCCAGCTGAGCAGGCATTTGTCATGCAAAGAGCGGAGACAGAACAAGATCCACAGAAGGAAGATTAAGAGCACAAAATCAGGCCAGGTGGCAATAACCGTGACCCGCTGGGACACAGTAAGTAGCAGCACCTGGGAGAAAGTGAGTCATTGTGAATACAGGAGATGTGTGTCACAAGGAGGGGGGTGGGGAATAAAACAGAGAACAGCAGGTTTTGCAAACAGTGACCACAGGCACCAAACCCAAGCCATTTTGCAGATGGATCTGGGAAGGACCGCATGAAACACACACACATTCTCATACACAAAGAACTCAGCACTCCTAATAGATACCACAGAAAGGAATGTAAGCAGGAAGAGCACCTTTGAATAATTATATTTTATATCCACAAAGAAATTGTCTCTATTTTGTTTAAGTAGGCCCCACGCCCAATGTGGAACCCAATGTGGGGCTTGAACTTACGACCCTGAGATCAAGACCTGAGCTGAGATTGCGAGTCGGACACCCAACCAACTGAGCCACCCAGGCACCCCAGAAATTGTCTCTATTTTAATGCTATTTTCTCTCTTTGGGAAATTTCCCCAAAATTTGAATAAAAAAATGTTGAAGTATAAATTATAATAGGATTTTCAGGTTATGATTCTATATTTCCAAGACTACTAACTGGACAGATAAATAATGAACAAAAGACTTTTTCCACTCTTAGATTCCTTCACTCCTCTATTCATTCGTTCAACCAATATTTATCAAACGCCCAGCACAAGCCAACATGGTGCAGACCTCTGGAAGTAAAACGATGATCCATGTTGGATGTGTTTCCTGGTCTCCTGGAGTTAACATCCCGATAGAGAAGTCAGATACCAGTCAAATAATCTCACTATATCATAACTACAAATGGAAAGGTTGTTATGCAGTAAGACCACTGCAAGCTGTGGGAACACACAATGAACGACCTGATCTCATCTGTAGCCTCAGGAGAGATTTGCTTGAAGAAATGACATTTTACCTAAGTTCCAAAAGAGGAGGAGAAGTGTTTTTAAGACCTGCCAGTTGAGGCATGATTTTGTTTTCTGTTTTTAATATCACGTGATGTAAGTATCAAGGCCCTGAGAGAAAGACGAGCCAAAAAGGTTTTACTGTCCCTTTCTGATTTCTCAAAAGAAAATGATATTACCCTCAGTGCTTCTAGCTCTCTATCTAAAGGCGGGATTCTTCCAACATCTTTAAGATTCTGGATATCACTGCCAATGCCTGAACCTCTGCAGTGCTGGTGGGCCACTGTACAAAGGGAGGACTGGAAAAGGCATTTGGATTCTTTTTATTACCTGCTCCAAGAATTGAAATTGCCAGCCTTTGGTGAAAATCAATCTTTATTCTCTTACCTCATCCAGGATGCCAAGGAACAAATTTCTCACATTTTTCTAATAAGATAAAAAGGCAAGCAAGTATAATCTCTAAACAAAACAAAACAAAAACATAAGAATGTCTCTGAACAAGACATTTTTATGAAACAAAAGAATGTCTCTGAACAAGACATTCTGTGGGTATTACATTTTCTCTTCTGGGGAAGGGAATCACTGATCTTGCTTAAGAACAATAGACAATAGACACTTCCAGTTCCATCTTTTTTCCATAAGAAGAAAACATTTTTCATAGCAGAGAATGAAGGCCTTAAGGTTTATAAAAGGGTTATTCTGAGATGTTCCACAAAAATGAGTTATCGGTAAAGGATGCTAGAATAAGGAATGCGATGACTATCCAAGGAATAAGATACATGCAAAGGCCCTGGGGTAGATGATCATGGTGCATATGAGGAGATGAAGAAAAGTCATTGTGGCTGGAGCAGAGAAACTAACAGCGCAAATGGGAGAGATGAGGTTGAAGAGGTGCCAGATACTATAGGGCTTTAAAGAACAACCTAATGATTCTGATCTTTTTTCTTACAGCAATAGAGATCCACTGAAGGATATTTAGCAGGAAAGTAATAACAACAGCTGTGTGTTTTTAAAAGATCACATTTTTTGCATCTTGGAGAAGAGTTTCGAGAGGAGCAAAAGTAGATGTAGGGAACAGGTTAGGGGGCTATAGTAATAGCTTAGAAAGGAGATGATGATAGCTAGACTTAAGATGGTGGTGGTACAGATGGAAGAAAATAGATGAAATTAACAGGATCTAGGGGCACCTGGGTGACTCAGTCTGTTAAGCATCTGCCTTCAGCTCAGGTCATGATCCCAGGGTCCTGGGATCAAGCCCTGTGTTGGGCTCCCTGCTAAGTGGGGAGTCTGCTTCTCCCCCTCCGCCTGCCTCCACCCCCACCTGCTTGCACTCTCTCTCTCTCTTTCTCAAATAAATAAAATCTTAAAAAAAAAAAAGAGAAATTAACAGGACTTAATCATAGATTGGATTATAGAAGATAAAGGAGATGGAGGTGTCAAGGATGACTTCTTCATTTTGAGCTTCTTTCTATGAATGGGTGGATAGTGATCGAATTCACCAAGAGGGGAACCCTAGTACAAATAAGCTTGGTGGGGTGGTGGTGGAAGAAACAATGTGTTTATCTTAGAAATGCTGAATCTGAGGTGCTTTGGGGATATCAGGTGTTTATATTATTGGAAAGTTGCATATTTATCCCACAGCTGAGAGATACGGGGTAAAGATATTGAACTGGAATATTGATGGTGGAGACATAAGAACAGATGAGATTGCCTAGGGAGAGAATGTAGAGTGATGCATTGGGGAGGAAGCTGGACAGGCAAAGGAGACAAAGAAGACAGAGAGAAAGGAAAATCAGAAAAGTGGTTTCACAAAGGCTGAGGTTTCACAGAAGATTAAAAAATGCCTGCTAGATTAGTGACATGAACGTTACTTCTGGTGGTAAAACGAGTCATCTCTACAAAAGAGCAGAAACTACTTCAGAGTGTGTTGATTAAAGAGTAGAGGGGTGGATAAATAGAGTAAATGTAGACAACAAATCTTCCAAGAGGTTGGCTGTCGATGGAAGATGAGTACGGAAGAGAAAAGTGAACTGGGTAGGTCCATAAAAAATATAAATGGGTGAGATTCAAACATACCTCAGTGCTGAATGGAGGGCTCCATTGAAAGAAGGAAAAGTTGATGGTACAAAAGGGAGAATGGATTATGGAAGACATGACTTTTCTAAATCAGCAGAAGATGGGATCTTGACCACATGTGTAAGGACTAAACTTAGAGAAGAGGAAACGGAGAAGAAAGTTGAGAACATTCCCTCTGATGGTTTCTATTTTCTTTGTCAAGAGCAAGGTTAAGCCCAGAGCAAGAGAAAAGAGATGGGATTGATGAATTGAAAGTTTGAGAAGAGTAGTGGTCTGCAATGGTCATTGCAGCGAATGGGTAAACAAGTTAATCAGGGTAGCATTGATAGATTTTCTGATAATGTTTGAAAGACAACTGAAGTTGTCTAGTCATGAATTTGTGGTGGTGAATAGCTGCCCTATTGTGAGATTTTCTCCAACAGTTCTTCAACAAGAACTTAGAAACACATGTGTTGAAATGATAACTCATCAAATCTAAGTTATATATGGAAGAAAGTAAGGATAAAATAGGCTTATGAGCAGAGCGAAGCCGGAACTGTTAATAGAGTCGATGCCCACATGAGTTTGAAGGATGGTGTTAGTATAAGTAATTAAATAAGAAGTCTGGCTTTAATCAGAGAGTGGATGTCAGATTTGTGAGTTAGAACTTTAAGTGTTGGGTGTTTTAAGCTCCAGGATGTGACTCATGGATTGGATAGAGGTGAAGTAGAGGAGAAAGTCATTGGAGAGAAAAAGTCAAGAAAATGGGGGCCAAAGTGTGGAGTGGGTCATGTGTTTATATATCATAGCAGGGATTGGGGTGAGATGATCACCATTAGACCAATACAAAACTCATTAATAAATGAGTAAGAGTAATGGGGAGGTCATAGCAATGAAAAGGAAGAATGGCTAGTAGAGCCAAAAGGCATGTGCCTCCATGAAGCATGATATTCAACAAAACTGTGGAAGTGATACAGAAATAGCAAGGAGGACACCAACCCTATCTCTAATCCCAGATGAAAATGGGGTATGAAAAATGAGCAACCTCTTGGGCGCCTGGGTGGCTCAGTTGGTTAAGCGACTGCCTTCAGCTCAGGTCATGATCCTGGAGTCCCAGGATCAAGTCCCGCATCGGGCTCCCTGCTCAGCAGGGAGTCTGCTTCTCCCTCTGACCCTCTCCCCTCTCATGCTTTCTCTCTCTCATTCTCTCTCTCAAATAAATAAATAAAATCTTTAAAAAAAAAAAAAATGAGCAACCTCTTGTTCTCCCCAAAATGGCCCATGCCCATGGCAACCCCAGAGTCTTAGCATCTACCTCTCTGGACCATCTTCCCTCATTCTTCTAAATCTATCATTTCTGTCTGTCAAAAACCTCTGAAGTGACACAGTCATCTCTTTAAAAATATAAACACTATTTACTGCTTGAAAGATTCATTTTTTTTGTTTAACTAGTTCAACTCTAAGATAGTCGATGCCACTATTATAAACCTAGCAAGCTAATCTCAGAAGCAAATTGGGATAACATTCCACTTTTTTGAAAGTCTAGATTGGAGTTTAACTTTTAAAGTAAGACCTTCAAGGAAAACTCATCAGAGACTCATATTCACAATCTATTCAGCTGGTATATTTGGATTTGATGCTCAATATGTGTAATAGCATACTTTCACACTTCCACATCTCCACAGTTACAAGGTCTTAATCATAATGAGTCATAATGAACTGTTCTTTAGTAAGTGGGATTAACATTCCCACATGAACTTGAGATGCTAAATTATTAATAGTCTCCTAAGGCTTTTGGTTTTTTACTGCAATGCCTCCAATGCTTTCATAAAAGTTTAAGATCATTAAAATAAAATGTAGACTCAAAATACAAAAGTTTTTAAACCTATTCACTGTGTGGTTTCAATATTCTTCAAGATACGAGAGAAACTAACAATAAAAGGCCATCATGAGCTTCTCTTGAGGTAAATATTAAGGCAATGAAATTAATAATACTTTAAAAATGTGATTGCAGCATACTGGAGAAAAAAAACAAAAACCTCCAAACATTTTGTTTTCACAATGTGGCATTTATGGCTCATCAGTATGACCTCTTTGACAGTCTGCATCAGCATTAAACCAATGCTACTCAATGACAAACGAAAGATTGAAGCTGTGAGATTGTCCCCAAAAGACATGTGGTTTTACTGGGTTTTGCCTGTTTGTTTTTACTAGGTTCATTGGGGGAGATAGTGCCAGAAAATATTCATGAGAAACTCTGATCACAAAGAAGATGTCTACGTGCTGAAGAATTTATCATTAAAAAGGCAAAGAGGTGGGGCACCTGGGTAGCTCAGTAGGTTAAGCGTCTGACTCTTGGTTTCTTCTCAAGGCATGAGATCGAGCCCTGTGTAGGTTCTACACTCTGTAGGGAGTCTGCTTGAGGATTCGCTCCCTCTGCCCTTCCTCCCACTTAAAAAAAGGCAAAGGGTAAGGGAAATGGAGGGACTCGGGTAAAACTATGTTACCTTCTTACCTTCAAGAGTAAGAATGAAAATAAAAAGGGTCCCCCAAAAAAGGGCCCTCAGAAGGGATTTCCAGAAGGGATATAGATTATTTACAATTTTTTTAAAGATTTATTTATCTATTTATTTGACAGAGAGAGACACAGCAAGAGAGGAAACACATGCAGGGAGAGTGGGGGAGGGAGAAGCAGGCTTCCCGCTGAGCAGGGAGCCCAAAGTAGGGCTTGATCCCAGGACCCTGGGATCAGGGCCTGAGCCGAAGGCAGGCGCTCAATGACTGAGCCTCCCAGGCGCCCCTATTTACAATTTTTTAAAATGGACTTCAGGCTGTGAAAGGGTGAAAAGTAACAAAATAGGTAAGGATGAACAAGCCCTATATTTACCAAAGAAAAGTAATCAAAAACGTGTTTGTTTCAAAGGAAATAACTTTGCAACAGCTGGGACAAGAATGACATGAGGTGAGGACATTCAGAGAAGTTGTGGAGAAAAAAAAAACGAAAAAAAAAAAAAAAGAAATTAAGAAGCCTAGATGTACAGTGGATGGAGCTCCTCCAGAACAGAAAACAATGCCAGAGGGTGTAAATTGCAGGATGGAAATAAGAATGGGAGATACTTCATTTTATTACAAGGTGGAAGCTGAGGAGTCAAAGTGGGGAAGAAAAGGGGGAGGGAGTTCATAGAAAATCTAGGGGTGTGACAACGTCATACAATCATGGAATAAACAAAACTTTGAGTAGGGAGATTTAAAACAAATAGCACATACGTGCAGATAGGGGGCGAGACAACTACAAAGCTCAAGATACATTTTTAAAACTACTTTAAAAAAAGAAATGGTAACACCGACTATGAAAAGAAGAGATACAAAGTGACTGGCATCAGGGCTCATCTCTGTGGCGGTGTTAGTTTGCTAGGGCTCTCATAATACAGTACCACAAACTGAGTGGCTTGAACAACAGAAACGTGTTGTCTTGCGGGTTGTGGAGGCTGGAAGTCTGAGACCCAGGTGTGGATGAAATTGGTTCCTTCAGAGGGCTGTGAGGGAAGGATCTGTTCCCAGCCTCTCCTTGGCTAGTAAATGGACAGCTACTCTCTTTGTTTCTTCACCTGAAATTCTTTCTTTGTGTCTGTCTGTGCCCCGACCTTCCCCCTTTTGTAAGGACACCAGTCATATTGAATTAAGGAACCACCTACTCCAGGATGACCTCTCCTAACTTAACCAGTTTCATCTGCATCGATCCTATTTCCAAATAAGGAAACATTCTGAGATATTGGGGGTTAGGACTTCAACATGTGAATTTTAGGACACAATTCAATCCATAACAGTGGTCAGCAGGGTTGCCAGCATAATGCCAAGCAGCAATGAGATTTCCATGTGACCTACATGTCACCTAGGGCTCCCTGCTCTTTGAAATTTAAGTATAATCACATTGGATCCCCATTCATGCCCAGCAGATATTCAGTCTTTCCCCAATACATCAGTGATTTCCCTGGGGGCTGATATCGTCAAGGCCAGCTCTGGTGCATTCTCCATCCTGCACTGCAGTGACCCAGAAGCACGATACACCCCTTACCTCCTTGATGTTTACCAAAATGAAATAAATAAGAGCCCCACTTACTAAGTATCTACGAGGGTAATGGATGTTACTAAAGATCTGAAGGTCATTGGAGGGGAGAAAGCTGGAACATATGGGAAGCACACAGTGAACATATTAACCTTTCTGCTATTAAGAGTCCTTTAGATCAGTTTCCCACCAGGCTCCCATGCCAAGTTTACTGCCTCCTGATGCCTGGCACGTCTGCAAGCTGCCAAATCAGCCCTGTGTTTCCTGCAGTCCTCCACGAGCTAGAGTGAGTTCTCTGGAGAAGAGGAGAGAGGCCCTGCTCCCCACTTGGTCACATCCGTCACACTGGCCCCAGAGGAGGGCCACCTGCACCCCTGTATTGCAGTGACCCCCTTGTGACTGCAGCTCTCTCAGCTTCCTTTTGGAGCCCCTCTCTCTGTAAGACTCATTCATGGGTGCGATCCTGTATCCAATCAAAGACATAAACCCTGCTGTCCCCTCCATTCCTTGTCTCCCTCTCCCCAGGGCACAGGGCAAAATGCCTTCACCTCATTTCATGCAGATGAAGTTCTTACAGCCCCACCTATGAGTTCAGGCTTGTCTGAGTCCCAGAATAGACTCAAATAGGGACTTCTATTTCCTTTATTTATTAAGCTTCCTGAAATGGGAGTTTCAGCAATGAAAAACCAAAAAATTCCTGTCAGAAGGAAATTGAAAATGTAAGAGAAATGATCTAAGGGAGTGAGGATCTGTCCTTCCAATGTGTCAAAAAACAGGGGAACCTATTAAAATATGATATATAGAAAATTCTCGACAGAAAGCACAAAAGCAAAGATTTCAAAGAGCCAAGTAAATATTCCCAACTGCTAGGATATTCAGCAAGTACAAGCTTGAAAACGCAAAGGTAAAATACTGGAGCAAAATATCAAAAGACAACATCCAAGAGACAATTCTGTCAACAAAGTCAAGCCTGATAAGAAAAGAAATCAAGCAAGATTAAAGACGTTACCTACAGATATTTTAAGTATGCAAGAGGAGAATAAAGGGGGGATAGTAGGCTTAGGAACTAGAAATAGATTGAAGTTTAGCCAGAAGAAAAGAAAAAAAAAAACTTTAAAAGGAGCACTGCGTGGAATTGTTTCCAGAACAAGGTATAGAAAAGACTGATTCTAATGGAGCTTTCGTGGATCCTATGGCGCCCTTCTCAGATCCCCTGCAACTAGGAAAGCTACCTCAGCTCCTGGGGGCACTGTGGGTCCTTCGGCTGGCAGCTCCTTCAAGGATTGCCTCCAATGGGAAGTGAGCCTCACTCAAGGTCACACCCCTTCCCAGGACAGCCCGTATCCCATGATGGCTCAGTGCAGGGGTAGAATGGCTTGACCACTCTGACACTGCTCAGAACAACTCTGAAGGGCCATTCTAGTTCCAGAGTTCCTGAGCCAGAGGCTGCCATTAGGTCTGCATCCCAACTCCACCTCTGTATCCACCATAGTCCTTCCTCCTTTCCCTTTCTTATGTGCTGATGCTAACAAGCATTCTTTAATTAATAGTATGCCCACTAAACCCCATCTCAGAGTCTGCTTCCCTAGGAATCCAACTGGTGACAGAAGGTGATTCATTTATATGAATAGGCATACATGAATATAAACTTATTTGCTTATTCAAACTGATTTATATGAGAACTTAAAAAATGATTGGTGTTCTTAGTCCATTATGGTGCTATAATAAAACACCATAAACTGGGTAACTATAGACTACAGAAATTTATTTTTCATAGTTCTGGAGACTAGAAAGTCCAAAACCAAGCCACCACAGATTTGGGGTCTGGTGAGGGCTAGCTTCTTCATCAATAGTGTCTTGTCCGTGTAACCTTACAGAGGAAGAGGCATGGACCTCTCGGGCCTCTTTATAAGGGCACTAATCCATTAACAAGAGCTCCACTCTTATAACCGAATTACCTCACAAAGACCCCACCTCAAAGTACAGCCACATTTGGAATTAGGTTTTTAACACATGAAATTTGGGGGAACACAAACATTTAATGTATACCAAATGGTGTGAATAAGATGCTAAGCAGGGGAAGAACTCTTGTGTTCATAACTTCATTGCTTGATTCTTTAAAACGTCAAGGATTATCTCAAAGATGAGAGATGAAGGGAAAGTCCTGGTGAGATTTAGGTCCTTAGTTCTAGTTTATTCTTAAGCCCTACAAAGAGGTAGATCCTTCCTCTATTTCCTGAGGGGAATCCTAAGTTTTATAGAAGAGCTTTGGTTTGAAGACACTCTTAAAGAACAGGTGGATAATCAATAATTAGAAAACAGTTTTAAACTGGAGAAGCAATCTCTGGAGCCTCATCCATGGTTGTTTTCTACCATTAAAAAAAGTGTGTTTTATCAATGGCAAATTAATTTTGAACATTAAAAGCATGCTGTAGTTCTCAATTAACATTAAAAGAAATCAATGACAGTGAAAGATTTCACAATTGCATGTTAATGACGTCATTAACATAAAATACTATATCTCCATATGTGGATTTATGTACCCACTTATCATTGGATCAGGAGATCTTAAAGGCTATTTTATATATTTTTATACTGGTGAACTGTCTGTGACATCATGCATAACCCATGTCATGCTTAATATTGAGGAAATAATGAATTCAAAGAAGAAGGCACAAAGAATCAGTTTTGAGGTACTTTCCTGTATAATAGAAATATGAAAGCCTGTAAGTACGAAAAGAGAAGAATTTGTCAAAAAAGGTAAAACATAAAAAGATAGAAGTTAAGGAAACTACAACTTTATTAAAAAGGAAAAAAGAAAATTTTGAGAAATATAAACTGTTGGGAGACAATTCTCCATGGATTTCTTGCATTCCTGCTTGGCCTAAGCCTTCTGAGTACAGGACAAGTTTGAAGAACAAACACCCTAGAAGCTAGAGACTATGGAATCCTCTAGAGAGATTTAGAGATTTATCTCACCAGAGACATCCCAGGGTTGTAAAGATAAAGCCCTCTTCTTTTCCACCCGGAGACATTTGTGTACATTCCGAGATAATGAGGCATCTCTCTCCAGAGGGGAAAAAAGAGATGTCCCAGCAATCTCATCTCAGTCTTGGGACGTCTCTCCGGTGATGTAGTCTCACTGAATGCCCAGGTGACCTCAGGCCCTCATCACATCACCATGTGGGGATTAGGGTGTGAGAACCAATACCCATAATGCTGCTCTGACTATTGTTCTTGCTGTGAGTAAGAATTGGTCTATTTCTCTGACCTAGGGTTCTTGTAGTCTTCTCTCAGTAGATACCTAAAGCTGGGGCAGGCTAACTCGTTATCTTTCAAGAAGAGTAAAATCTTAGACCCTTCACAGTTTTAGACTTATCAGAAACAAAATGTAAATTGTGTTGTTTCACTTGGTGTTGGGAAAAGAAATGCAAATATTTGAACACACTAACCCTATGATAATCAAATGTAAGTCTTAAAGTGCAAAATCCTATGCAGATATAAGGAGATGGATTCAGCAACTCATAATTTAAACTTGGCCCTGATGGATATTGGTAGCATGACATCCTTCAGATGTGATACCTCCCTTACTGAATTCATTTTCAACAGATAGCTGTCAAATTTGATGTTTACATGCATAAATACAAATTGCATTTGCATATGGCTATATTCGTATATTCATATTTTTCTTCAGCTTTCCTGTCATCTTTCACCAGATGTGGTTTATTTTATTTTGTCCCTGCCCTTCCTGCCCAGTGCTTGCCCACTCTGTCTTTGCTGGGTTGTGATTATTGCCTCAACATTTTTGGCACTTTCCCTAGCTCTGAATTTTGAGATGCTCCATATGCTTTATTTTTCCATGAGGTCTAGTTTTTCGGCCCCTGAAGTTTATCAGTTTTGTCCCGTTTCTCAGAAGGACAAATAACAGCCAACAGCTACCATTGGCTGATAGAAGAAAGGGCTGCCTGCCCTGTCTATCATCCAGTGACCCCCTTTTAACTCTTACTCCAGAGACTTTCTGGACCTTCAAGCTTTCTCTCAAGTATCCCAAGAGATAGGGGCACTTGTTGGGAACTTGAATTAAATGTCAATAAATAGCTCCCCTGACAGGGCTCTTAAAATGTTCCAGATACTCTGGCAGGAAAAACAGTTTGAATTCTCTTTACCGTCTTCATATTTGGCCAAGCTGCCCCCTCTCAATTGCTCATTTTTTAAAGATGCAGCTATATTGTTCATTATCAGAACAAACATTTTTGATTGCTTCATTCAAAAGGTCCACATCAAAGTATACTATAAAGATGTTTCCTGGAAAATTGACTATTGTTGCTTAAATGCACATTTGTCAGAGAGCTCTAAAGAACTCCTAGTAAATTTCCACATTTACATAAGATTAGTTTGCATCACCACTGTTGCACTTTCAATGCCTTTCATTTTTCTTTTTCAGTATTAGTTTCTTAACCTCTTCTCTTCACTGCATTCTGTAAGACCTCAGCATTCTCCCCTTGTGAGTGAAATACTTGGTAGAGTCTTCAGCAGATAATATTGCATTGGTTCTAGGACTAGGGTTACTCTCCCTTGTCTAGTTAGGATAGCTTCCATTACCGAGTCTCACCCTACACACTAAATATGCTAAAATAAAATGCTCCCTCACTTGTTTTGCTATTTAGTTTAACCCTCTGCTGCATAGGAGAGTGGAAAAAGGGAGATGGATGGGGAGTAGAGTAAGTCACTGAATGCAGTGAAGAAACTTGACTTGGACATGCAAGTGTTTGGAAGAGATAATATCCGTATCAGGATAATTCAGGGAACTTTGTTTGAAATATCTATTCAAGTGACACTGAGACAGGTTTTTCTGTGGCATTCTTTGAGTTGCCCAATCACTATAATTCTCCATTATCTGATATGCCACAGAGAGGAGAGAAGTGGAGAGAAATGGGCATCTTGAGGGTTGGGCTTGGCAAAGTCCTGGAAATCTGAACTGAGATGTCAGGGCCTTGGATCCTAGCTGAGAGTTAAATAGGACCTTCAAGTTCATCTGGACGTGGCTTAGAAACCAGCAGAAGACCAGAAAGAGAGAGCGACAATGACGAAATTCAAAGTGCTTTTGTGAGGCCTGCGTTAGGATAAGATCAGGTTGGGTCTTGAGGTGGAAAGGATGTGGCAAACAATATAGGCGTGGGGATGTAGGGATAACTAGAGTGGGTATGGAGAATGGAGGCTGGGGGGCAGGCATCTTAGATAAGACCATGTTCCTACCTTAGTAATTACCCTATTACAGGAGATTATAGTCTAGCCCTACATTTCCTAAACTATGTGTAAAGAATCATTACTGTTCCCATAAGCTATAAATAAATATTTTCTGACAGTTTGTTTCTGTAGTCCAAGGAACTTGGAAAATGCCTATAAGATTCCATTGTTGGATAATGGCAATGTATATTAGCGCAAGAAAGGTACTCCTGTCCTGCAATACAAAAATGTTTAACTCATTATTTTATCAATTTATGTGACCATAGAACTCTATTTTGTTTCTTATAATAATTTGTAATATCCTAAATGAGGGATAGTCTAAGAACATACTTATAGGGGCGCCTGGGTGGCTCAGTTGGTTAAACGTCTGCCTTTGGCTCAGGTCATGGTCCCAGGGTCCTGGGATCAAGTCCCACATCAGGCTCCTGGCTCAGCGGGAAGCCTACTTCTCCCTCTCCCACTCCCCCTGCTTGTGTTCCCTCTCTCACTGTCTCTCTCCATCAAATAAATAAATAAAATCTTAAAAAAAAAAACAAAAAGAACATACTTATAATAAGGGATTTAAAGTGTTTGTTTAGTAAGGCCAACGTCTGGACTCAGTCAATGACACTTTCTAGTTGTGAAGCTATTTGTTTTCAAGGCTGTAGCAGACCTTGGAGAGAGGGACTGGATTAGGACAAGTTAAAATGTCACCAGGCTTGCTGGGTTGTTTTTTGTTTGTTTGTTTTGAGATTTTGCCTTTTTAAAAAAATATATATCTTTTATTTATTTATTTGAGAAAGAGAGAGAGCACGTGTGCAAGAGAGAGAGCACAAGCAGGGTAAGGGGTAGGGGAAGAAGCAAGCTCTCTGCTGAGCAGGGAGCCTGACACAGTGCTTGATCCTAGGATCCCAGGATCATGACCTGAGCCAAAGGCAGACGCTTGACCAACTGAGTCACCCAGGTGCACTGCCATTTTTCTTGAATAAACATTTCTTAGGTTGCTACAAGCCTTTAGTTAATTTCCAGAGTTCTGAAAAGGGTGATTTTGACAGTTTTACTGCTTTTATGAACAAGTAGGTTTTTGGAGGTCCTTACTCCACCATTCCCTCCATGCATTTTTTTATTCCACTGTGTCTTTCTTCTTGTTGTTCTCCATACTAAGAATGTACCTGTCCACTGTTTACACTACTTGGAAAATTCTCATTCGGGCATCAAATGTCTCATCCTTAGTGTAGCCTCCCTTTCTTCTTCTCCTCCCAGGCAGAATTAATTATGTCTCATTTGACTTGTTCATACCTTTTATAGCAGTGATCACATAGCCTTATGCTTAGCTGTTTCAGAGTTCCACATTTAGTTATGAATGTTGTGTACTACACACCCCAGGAATCACTATTCATAGTAATCTCAAATATGCGCCCTGGAGTTATATAGTGAACAGTCTGCATGGCTAAACTTGGCGGCGTGTCTGTCTCTACCAGTTAACATGAAATACTTACGATAGAAATAAGGTCTAATTCAAATTTGTTTGCCCAAGATTGAGTCCAGAAGTTCTCCAAAGTACATACTCAATAATTTAACAAATGAATGAATAGAATATATTCCCCCTATCCTTGTTGTAGATCACAGACAAACGGTTCCTCAGAAAAACTTATAATGTGGAATATGAACAGGAAACCAAAATAAATGACTAAATAGGGACCTATAACTGCCATGGGGTTAGGAATAAAATTCCCGTTATTTCCACAGCAAGAGAGAATGATTAGCAAATTCATGAATTAACCTTCTGTTTATTATGAGATTTCTGCTTAATTCATGCTGTAGGCCTTAATTATACATGTTTCCATAGTCTTATTAAGAACTTCTTAGGTTGCATGAAACAGAAGCTGCCTAGAGATAGCTGAAATAAAGAGGAATTTTTATAAGGAATCAGAGATATTTCATGGAAACCAAGTGCAGAACATGACCTCTCAACACACTGCAAGTCAGAACTAGAAAGTCCATAGTAAGGCCCTCCTTCCATTTCTCCACGACCATTCTCTTGGATTCTTATTTCTTCTCTGTGCACATCTGTTTTACTCTTTTATTTCTCCCAAAAGACCTACTTTCTCTAGGTCAGCATGCACAAGGTCACACAGCCCAGGCTTCAGTACACTCTCTGTTACACATCACATCAAACTAACTAGAGTTTCTGAGTCCCTGTTTCTAATTCCCACAAGAGCGAATCCATTGGACAAGCTTGGATCAGGTGTGAGCTGTTGGGATAAATGGCTGTGCATGGGGGGCAGGATTACATGGCTCACTTGCTAACAACTTAGCCAAGTCTGCGGGAGCTCACTCACTAGAAGAAAACGGGCAATGAGGATAGGGCTGTAGGTGGTGGGGAGTTTAACTAGATAGGCATCTGTTTTAGTCTGTTAGAGCTGCCATAACAGAATACCATAGGCTGGATGGCTTAAACAATAGAAATTTATTTTCTCACAGTTCTGGAGGTTAAGGGTCCAAGATCAAGGTGCCAGTAGAATTTCAGGTGAGGTCTCTTTTCCTAGCTTGCTGATAGCCACCTTCTTGCTATGTCTTCACATGATCTTTCCTCTGTGGGCTCATGAAGAGAAACTTCTGTTGACTCTTCCTCTTCTTCTAAGGCTACCAGTGATATTGGATTAGGGTTCCATCCTTATGGTTAACTTTAATTATTTCTTTAAAGGCCCTACCTCCAAAACAGGGGCTAAGGCTTCAACATATGTATTTTAGAGGGACACAATTCAGTCCATAACAGCATCCCAAAAGGTATCCATGATGCCATATAAAATAATATGAGCTTAATTTCTGAGTGTAATGCACATTGTTTTACTTATTAATAATTGTCTTTAATGGTCTAGCACTGTTAAAGATTTGTTAAAGAATAATTCATGAATTAGTTTTTCTTCTTTGTGACCAATATCCTCACATGTGTATATACATGTGTGGAATATATGATCATATATATTCAATTCTCAATTATCCATACTAATGAAGATGTAGAGTGAATATTCAGATGATCTGAAATTAAAAGTATTTTTGCACTTGCTCTGTTCTAGTAACCAAATGTCCTACAGGAAGCAACAGTAACATTCAGAGGACCAAGAGTGTAACTTTGCCATGCCTTCTATATAGATGGCCAGACTTTTAATGAGTAGGAAAGATGCTCTATGGAGTTATGTAGATATCTTCATCCTATTGTGTTTAGTAAGGGAGAGGGTTGTACAGCAAAAAGCATGAAACTGGGCCTCAAAATAATAGTAGTAGACCTGGCAGAAAACTAAGGGACTTCTTTATAGTATGCAATTTAAATGCATTTATCATAGCATTCAGAGAATTATACCGAAATTTTAATGGGGACCAAAACAATCCCCCTCTAAACAAATGCTACTCAACTCCACCACTGAAATCCATTTACCCAAACCCAATGACTTATTCAAGTACTATTTGGATTCCATTCTAAAAGCAAAAATCCTAATATCATCTCAGTTTAGGAATATTGTTCTGCTTCTCAGGAATCTGGTAATATTGAAACATAGTTAAATCTTGAGTCATTCAAAGACTACTCTATTGAATGCTGCCCTAATTCTGCTGTGCCCATCTTGGCTGCCAAATCAAGAGAAGGAAACTAACAAGATTGAGCACCTACTATGTAGCAGTACACCTACTTAGAACATTTTAATTTCAGATAATATTTCTAATAGTCAGGTAACTCCTTTAAATATAGAAATAAGAAATAGACAAATCTACCATATTTGTCAATAAATCACTATTTATAAGTTTTATGGTATAGAGCTATAGAGTATATGCAGTGTAGAACAGTGGTTACGAAAAAGGACTCTGGATTTAAAGGTCAAGGTTCAAACCCCAGCTCTACCACTTACTAGCCAAATCACTTAAGCTCTCTGTGCTCTAGTGTCATTACTAAAAAGGGATAATAATAACTTCTACTTCATAGAATTGCTGGGAGGATTAATAAATAACAAATGGAAATATTTAGAGAAGTTCATGGTGCATAGTCAGTACTATGCTACTTTTTGCTATAATTCCAAATCCCTATTATTTCCATGTTAGCTACAATGGCAGGCAGACTCTAAGATGGTCTCCAATGACCTCCACTTCCCAGTATTTACACCCTTGTGTAATCTCTTCCCCTCGAGTGTAGGTAGAACCTCTGAATTGTTTCTTTTTTTCTTTTTTTCTTTTTTTCTTTAAATTCAATTAGCCAACATATAGTACATCATTAGTTTTTGATGTAGTGTTCAGTAATTCATGAGTTGTGTATAACACCCAGTGCTCATCACATCACGTGCCCTCCTTAATGCCCATCACCCAGTTACCCCATCCTCCCACACACCTCCCCTTCCACAAGCCTCAGTTTGTTTCCCGAAGTCATGAGTCTGTCATGGTTTGTCTCCCTCTCTGATTTCTTCCCATTCCCCTATGGTCCTCTGTGTTGTTTCTTATATTCACATATGAGTGAAACCATATGATAATTGTCTTTCTCTGATTGACTTATTTCAGTCAGCATAACACCCTCCAGTTCCATCCACATCAGTGTAAATGGTAAGATTTCATCCTTCCTGATGGCTAATATTCCATTTATTTATATATATATATATATATATATGCCACATCTTCTTTATCCATTCCTCTGTCAATGGACATCCAGTTTGGCTATTGTGGACATTATTGTTATGAACATTGGGGTGCATGTGCCCCTTCGGATCATTACATTTGTATCTTTGGGATAAATACCTAGTAGTGCAATTGCTGGGTCATAGGGTAGCTCTATTTTCAACTTCTTGAGAAACCTCCATACTGTTTTCCAGAGTGGCTGTACCAGCTTGCATTCCCACCAACAGTGTAAGAGAATTCCTCTTTTTCCACATCCTCACCAACATTTGTTTCCTGACTTGTTAATTTTGGCCATTCTGACTATAAGTTGCTTCTAACCAATAAAATACAGCAAAGCTGATGGACGTCACTCCTGTGATGAGGTTATATGAAAATGAGACTGCCATCTTGCTAGCAGACTTTCTCTACTGCCTCCTTGGCTTACGTGTGTTAATGAAGCAAGCTACCACATTGAAGAGGCTTGTGTCCCAGGGAATTGAGGTCAGTTTAAGCCAACAACCAACCAGGAACTGAGGTACCCAGTCCAACAGCCCACAAGGAATTGAATTCTGTGAACAACCATATGAACTCACCATAAATCCTTCCCCAGTCAAGCCTTCAGATAAGACTCCAGCTCTGGCTTATACTTTGTAGCCTGTAAAAGACCTGAAGCATATGGTCCACCTATGCTTAGATTCCCAGGCCACAGAAACTGTGAGATAAGAGTGTGCATTGTTTTAAGTCACTAAGTTTGGTGGTTCTTTGTTTTGCAGCAGTAGACAACTAATATACCCATAAGAACTTGACACAAAGTGATTGCTCCAATAAACATTCTCTCTCCCTCTTCATTTATGTATCTTTTAATGTGATTTTTGGCTGGAACTCACTCTCTAAAGCATTGTTTATTAAAAGACACACATGGGATTAGCCCAGATTTGGCTTATATCTCTTTGGTAATCATTATTCTCTTGCTTTGATTCAGTTTCTTCAATAATACTAGCCATTCCTTAGGAAGTGCCTACGTATGGCATGCACAAGCCATGTGTCAAGCATCTTACAAATATCATCTCATTCAATCTTCACAAAAACCCTGAAAGGTGAGTATCATTACCTTCTCTTTATGGGTAAGGATACTGGTGTTCTGAGAGATTAAACCCCTTTTCCAGAGCCATAGCTTCCAAATTCTTCAAACAAAACAGAACAAAAAGCCACCACTGTTTATGCTCACAGCTGTTCTCAAGATAATACAGTTGACCCTTGAACAACACAGGGATTAGCGCTGCCAACTCTAATGCAGTCCAAACCCTGCATGTAACTTCTGACTCCCCCAAAACCTAACTTCTAGAAGCCTACTGGTGATCAGAAGCCTTCTTATATTATAGTTAATTAAAACAGATTTTATACATTATATATATATTATACACAAATTCTTACAATAAAGTAAGCTAGAGAAAAAACGCTGAGAAAAAAATGTTAAGAAAATCATAAGGAAGAGAAAATACATTTACAGCACTGCAGTGTAAAAAGTTCACACATAGGCAACGTGCCTGGAGGTCCCACAGGTCTATCTCTTGCTTTAACAGTGTCTGGATGGACAGACCCAGGACCATCCCTTCTTCTAGCCTCCAATCACCTTCCAGTCTCTTTTCCACTTATAACCTTCCAAACCCTCTTCTCAGCCATCTTATGCCACCAGAGCCAGCCAACACTGTTTTTCGAGTTTAGCTCTTTACTGCCAATGAACCGTGTGTCAGAATTATTCCATCTGGTCAACATGCATTGGCAGGCCTCTTATATGTAGCTCTCTCTGAGCTTCTATTTCCAATATGACAGTGTGGCTCTAGAGGGCATGAGTCACTTCCTCACGAGTTGATGGAAGAGAATCACAGAGCACCCAGCACCTCTTGAGGTAGCAAAACCAGAATGGCGGCCTCACCCTCTTCCGGAATGTGCAGAAGCAATCCTAGTGTGAGCACGCTATGAAGGCACACACAAGTTGTGTCTTTCCATAGTGTCAGCTTTATTCAGTCGTAAAGCAAGGTTAACGTAATTGCAAAGCAGCTTCAGGATTCCAAACTCAATGACATGTCACTCCTCATTTAATTTGGCTTCATACATGTCACACAAAGCAAAGGACAATATAAAGTTACACAACAAACAAGATATAACAAGGAGTAAGAAGCTAACGAATGCAACTCGAACTCCGTCCATGAGCATGTAGTTAAGAGGAGGCCTCCGTCGTCAGTGTCAGCTCTCGCCACATGCTGCTAATTATGTTCAAACAGTGGAGAATCTCTGTCATGTTCAGAGATCAGTTGGGTAAAGCCTTCCGTGGCAGTTGCCTTTTTGATGTGGTCAAACCTGAAAGGGTCAGTGTCAGGAGAGTCTGAGAGTTTGCTGCAAAAATCCTCCCTCTATAAAGGAGTTTAATCAGGCTTGGGCCTTTGCAAGCCTGCTCTGGTTCTACTCGTTATCAGTTCTGGGTGTCATCATCCTGTGCTGGTTTTGGCGCTCTCTGGTCTTAGCTGCACCACCCTTGGCTGCTTGACATAAGACATGGCTTGACATGAGTGACTCCATCTTGCTATCTACATCCATGTGTAAGTAGATCCACACAGGTCAAACCCGTGTTGTTCAAGGGTCAGCTGTACTGTTTTTCTCCAAATAGTATACAAAGACTTCCAAGATGTTATTACTCTTCTTTCTTCATTTCTTTCACCTAGAAAATTCTCATGCATCAGTGACCATTTAATCTGGCCCTTCCCAGGTATTTACACTGCAGTCAGGCAATCAGAAGGTCAGCAATATCTAGCTGGTGTCCTCTCTTAGGGGACATCGTCATACATAGAGATATCTGAAAAAAAAAATAGATGGTGATTTCAATAGCTCAAAGTCAGGCCACATGCTATCAATACAATATGCAAAGGAGCCTCTCAAATATTCTTTTCTGTCTAAGTTAAGGCTTAGGCAGAAACAGAGCTGAGATTTATGCCCACAAATCTCAAGTTCAATATTATGGTTCCCATGACAGTCATAACTTACCCTCAAGCACACAGGTAGTATTTTTAGTTGTTAGGTTATAGTAGGAATGTTGCAGCCTAAAATATATGTGTGATATGTTCAGGTTACAGCTAATACAAGATTGGCTAATTTAGATTTCCTTTACTCTAAGGTTGTTTATATTTATACCTAAGCTGATTCACTTGAGTGTGATTTTTGTACTTAAAGGAATGTGCATTTCAAATTCAAGGGGGTAATAATTACTTGCAAATTTAAATTAAAGTAGTTAGAGCTTAAAATAGGCAGTGTTTGAGCTCAGCACTCAATGACAGGTAGTGGGAATAATATAACCTCAGAGCACATTCAAATATTTAAGTTAAGGAGACTCAGAGGAAGGAAGGTTGTCTTGTTATAAGGAAGGAGAGAAGCCTCAAGGTTAAAATAAACCACGCAGGTTTGTAAGTGTATTACATTCTGTGTCCTCCAGGCACATGCATACAAGGAATTCTTCTAAATGCATTTATGTATTTAGACTCATTCTCTAAAAACATAGCATAAAGTGAATATGAACATTTAATCTTGAAAACCAGCATGTAATCATGTGACTGGGCCTGAAAATAAATTCCCAAGAAGAAAGGAGAAACAGGATATGAGACAAAAGGAAGCAATATATATTTAGCCTCCCCCTTCTGTTTGGATTTCTCAGGTACCAGTGGCTACTTTGGGAAAACTGTGAGTGGATTGGCTGCAGTAGGTGGTTAAATGATCTGAGTCAGTCTCAGGCTACACTGTAGAATGTGCCTGATACGTGGCACTTTGGGGCCTTTACCCTTAAAGAAATGTAGATTTCTGAAACAATGTTTAGAGATCCAAATTCTTCTTGGTCCATAAATATTACATATTTATATATGCAAAGATATCAAAGAAGGCTCAGACACACACACACACACACACACACGGGTTTGGGGGGTTTTTTTTCTTCACTTAAAATCTGAACTATGTGAAAACATTGAGTTCTGGAAAGCAACACTGGGTACATGATTACACAGCAGCAATAGACTTAGAATAATTTTTAAATGGACAAGAAGCATGGAGGGAGTTATTTAAAAGTAGAGGTGCCTGGGCGGCTTAGTCAGTTAAGCATCTGACTCTTGATTTTGGCTCAGGTCATGATCTCAGGGTTGTGAAATCAAGCCCCGTGTCAGGCTCCGTACTGGGCGTGGAGCCTACTTAAGATTCTCTCTCTCTCTCTTCTTCTGCCCCTGCCTCACATCCTCATAAAAAAAAAAAAAAAAAAAAAAAAAAAAACAGAGGCGCCTGGGTGGCTCAGCCATTAGGTGTCTGCCTTCGGCTCAGGTCATGATCCCAGGGTCCTGGGATCAAGCCCCGCGTCGGGCTCCCTGCTCAGCAGGAAGCCTGCTTCTCCCTCTCCAACTCCCCCTGCTTGTGTTCCTGCTCTCCCTGTCTCTCTCTCTGTCAAATAACTAAATAAAATCTTTAAAAAAAAAATGTTTAAAAAACAAAACAAAACAAAACGAAACACCTTAAAATTATCAAAATCATTTGTTTGAAGTGAACCAGACTTCTGAGATTGGATTAATATGGTAAACTAATCACATGTATATACCTCTTCTCCAAAGTTTCATTAAAGGAAAGATATATTTTAAATTAATAATTTTTGTGAGAGAGAGAGAGAGAGCTCAAGCACTCACACAAAGTGGGGAGAGGGGCAGAGGCACAAGTAGGGGGAGGGGCAGAGGGAGAAGCAGACTCCCTGCTGAGCAGGGAGCCCCACTCGGGGCTTGATCCCAGGACCCTGGGATCAAGACCTGAGCCAAAGACAGACACTTAACTGACTGAGCCACCCACCCGAAAGATATATTTTAAAGTAGTGGTTCTCAAAGTGTGGTTGCCTGAGCTAACAGCATCAGCATCACCCAGGAACTTAATAGAAATGCAAATTTCTCCTGCCGCTCTCTGCATCTACAGGAACACTGGAGGGGAGGACCCAACAATCTGTTTTAGCGAGATATCCAGGTGATTCTGACCCAGATTAAGGTTTGAGAACCCCTGGATTAAAGAGAATAAATCCAGGCAGAGCAAGATGGTGGAGGAGTAGGAGACCCGGATTTTGTCTGGTCTCAGGAATTCAGCTGGATAGGGATCAAACCATTCTGAACACCTACGAACTCAACAGGAGATCGAAGAAAAGAATAGCAACAACTCTCTGAACAGAAAAGCAACCACTTTCTGGAAGGTAGGACGTGCGGAGAGGTGAATCTGAGGCGATATTCGGGAGGATAGATGGTGGGGAAGGGGCCTCCATCGGCCGCTTCTGGCAAGTGATAGAGCCTCCGAGCACAAAATCGGAAATTTTAGAAGTTGGCTCCGCTGAGGGACGTTGCTCCAGTGGCTAAGCGGGGGGTGGAACCCTCGTGGGACAGTGTGGTCTCAGGACCCTCGGGGTCACAGAAAGACCAGGGGTGCCTGAATGCAGCAGAGCTCCCAGGGTCACAGAAAGACCGGGGGTGCCTGAGTGCAGCAGAGCTCCCAGGTATCGGAGCGGGGAAGCCGGCTGCAGAGACAGAGCCGAGGCGTGGGCTCTCAGCTCGGGGTTGTCATAAACCATGATCCGTGGCACAGTTGGGCCACTGCTCCTCCAGCAGGGACCCAACAAGCAGCAGATCCGGGGAGACTCACCTTCTTCCCCTGGGAGGAGAGGCGCGGGAGCGCACCGCAGCGATCTGCTGGGTTTGGAGATTCCACACGGGGTCGGGTGCCAGAGATAGAAACACTCGGTCACAGTCCGGGTGAGCATGGAGTGCAGTCGGAGACCGGGGAGATGGGAGTGATTGACTGCTTTTCTCTGGGGGCTCACTGAGGAGCGGGGCCCTGAGTTCTCGGCTCCTCTGGGGCAGAGATTGGGAGGCCACCATTTTCACTCCCGTCCTCCAAAGCCGAATGGAAAGCTTACAGGGAACAAAAGCTCCCAAGAGCAAACCCAAGCAGATGACTTAGCCCGGACCGGCAAGGATGGGGCAATTCCGCCTCTGGCAAAGACATTTGGGAACCACGGCAACAGGCCCCTCCCCCAGAAGATCAGCGAGAACAGCCGGCCAAGACCAAGTCTACCGATCAATGAGAATGGCAGAACTCCAGCGCTTGGGGAATACTGCACATAGAATCCATGGCTTTTTTCTCATGATTCTTTCGTCTTTCAAAGTTAATTTTTTTTAACTTTTTTTTTTAATTTTTCTTTTTCCCTTTTTCAACCAACATCTTATCAATCGCTTTTTTAAAAAACATTTTTATTTTTCATTTTTAGAGTCATATTCTATCCCTTCAGAGTAGTTACCCTTATTTTTGGCATATATGTATAAGTTGTTCTCTCTTTAAAATTTTGAGATAGTTTCTTCTAACAGATCAAAATATACCCTAAATCTCTAGTGTGTGGTTTTGTTCTACTCTCCTGCCTGATCACATTCTCTCCCTTTTTTTTTTCTTTTTTTTTTAAATCCTCTTCTTTTTTCAAACAACTTCTTATCAATTCCTTTTATAAAATTTTTTATAATTTTCATCTTTACAGTCATATTCCATCCCTTCATTATCTCAACCCTTATTTGTACATATATAAGTTTTTCTTTCTTTAAACCTTTGGGAGGCACTTTCTTCTAACAGACCAAAATACACCCAAAATCTAGTGTGTGGCACTGATCTATGCACTGGCCTGATCATATTTGATCATATTGTGGATTTTTTTGTTTTGTTCTGTTTTTGTTTGTTTTTATCTTTTTCTTTTTCTTTTCTTTTTCTTTTTCTTTTTTCTTTCTTTCGCTTTCTTTTCCCCTGGCTTCAGGTCTTTTCTGATTTGTTTAGAGTATATTTTCTGGGGACATTGTTACCCTGTTAGCATTTTCTTCTCTCATTAATCAATTCTCCTCTGGACAAAATGACAAGATGGAAAAAATCACCTCAACAAAAAGAACAAGAGGTAGTGCCGACTGCCGGGGACCTACTCAATACGGACATTAGTACAATGTCGGATCTAGAGTTCAGAATCCTCACTTTAAAGATACTAGCTGGGCTTGAAAAAAGCATGGAAGTTATTAGAGAAATCCTTTCTGGAGAAATAAAAGAACTAAAATCTTACCAAGTCAAAATCAAAAAGGCTATTAATGAGGTGCAATAAAAAATGGGGGCACTAACTGCTAGGATAAATGAGGCAGAAGAGAGAATCAGTGATATAGAAGACCAAATGATGGAAAATGAAGAAGCTGAGAAAAAGAGAGATAAACAACTACTGGATCACGAGGGCAGAATTCAAGAGATAAGCGATACCATAAGATGAAACAACATTAGAATAATTGGGATCCCAAAAGAAGAAGAGAGAGAGAGAGGGGCAGAAGGTATATTGGAGCAAATTATAACAGAGAACTTCCCTAATTTGGGGAAGGAAACAGGCATCAAAATCCAGGAAGCACAGAGATCCCCTCTCAAAATCAATAAAAATAGGTCAACACCCGACATCTAATAGTAAAACTTACGAGTCTCAGAGACAAAGAGAAAATCCTGAAAGCAGCTCAGGAAAAGAGATCTGTAACCTACAATGGTAGAAACATTAGATTGGCAACAAACCTATCCACAGAGACCTGGCAGGCCAGAAAAGACTGGCATGATATATTCAGAGCACTAAATGAGAAAAATAAGCAGGCAAGAATACTATATCCAGCTAGGCTGTCATTGAAAATAGAAGGAGAGATAAAAAGCTTCCAGGACAAACAAAAACTAAAGGAAT
>NW_022589918.1:0-150 GCF_004348235.1 Phoca vitulina
CAGTTATTCTAATGTTTCGTCTTATGGTATTGCTTATCTCTCGAATTCTGCCGTCGTGACCAGTAGTTGTTTATCTCTCTTTTTCTCAGCTTCTTTATTTTCCATCATCTTGTCTTCTATCTCACTGATTCTCTCTTCTGCCTCATTTAT
>NW_022589918.1:60150-60610 GCF_004348235.1 Phoca vitulina
GAGAGAGAGAGAGAGAGAGAGAGAGAGAGAGAGAGAAACAGCATGAGAGGAGATAGAGTCAGAGGGAGAAGCAGGCTCCCCGCCGAGCTGGGATCCCGATGTGGAACTTGATCCCAGGACTCCGGGATCGTGACCTGAGCCGAAGGCAGTTGCTTAACCAACTGAGCCACCCAGGCGCCCTAAATTCATATCTTTCAATAGTTACCCTGAATGTAAATGGGCTAAATGCCCCAATCAAAAGACACAGGCTATCAGATTGCATTAAAAAACAAGACCCATCGATATGCTGTCTGCAAGAGACTCATTTTAGACCCAAAGACACCCCCAGATTGAAAGTGAGGGGGTGGAAAACCATTTACCATGCTAATGGACACCAAAAGAAAGCTGGGGTGGCAATCCTTATATCAGACAAATTAGATTTTAAACCAAAGACTGTAATAAGAGATGAGGAAGGACACTC
>NW_022589919.1:0-60436 GCF_004348235.1 Phoca vitulina
AACTTGCACAAAGCTAGGAGTCTTTTCCAGTGATGAATATCCAACTTCGTTACATTCTGTGCAGAGTAGTTGTTCTAGTGGAAAAACCCCGGCTTTACAGGTCGATCCCTCACTTGACCTGTTTGGAATGTTAAATTCCATCTGTTTGGGGTGCAAACAATACAGGTCTTTTTATGCCAAGTAAAATCCTGGCTATTAAGTTGTCTTAAATTTTCTTGAGAATAGAAAATGGAATGCTACATCTGGAATGAAGTTGGAAATTCATAGTAATCCCTTAAGTATTTGTTGACCTGACTTACTGATTGAAATTTCCTTGACCTCTCCTATCCCCTGTTATCTTTTGAAAAGAATCAGGTCTGTGGCAGCATTTTTCTTCATGTTCCTCAGTCCCCACCTGCTATATGGTATGTGTCCAGTGCAATACAGAGAGAGGGTGGGAAGATAGTAATTTACTGGATACCTGTGTGTGGTCAGCTCTGTACTAAGTGTAGAAATAAAAACACTGAAATTGGATTCACCAATATGGGATCACATGCAATTGAGTACAAAGTTGGATGGATAAATTTGCCTTTACTTTCTTACATGGCACCTGATTTCTTATTTGGACTCTATTATTTTAATGAGTAAGTGAATAAATGAATGCATGACAATATAATTATGTAATATAAGTACTGTAGTAGTTTGTGCCCATGTCTTTGTTCATTTTATACTAGTCTCAGCCCTCCTGTTCAAACTTTGGCCCAATTTAAGATTTTTCAGTCCGTCATATTCCTTAACACCCATTTTTTTTTCCTCCTCTTCCTATGAGGTTTATCTGGATGATTGCATTAAACTCTTTTTTTTTTTTAATTGTATTTATTGAGAGAGACACAGTGAGAGAGGGAACACAAGCCGGGGGAGTGGGAGAGGGAGAAGCAGGCTCCCCGCTGAGCCAGGAGCCCGATACGGGGCTCGGTTCCAGGAGCCTGGGATCATGACCTGAGCCGAAGGCAGATTCTTAACCGACTGAGCCGCCCAGGCGCCCTGCATTAAACTCTTAATGGGACTACCTGCCCTTTCCCCCAATCCATTGTCTGGTGATAGCTACCACCTTTCTCAGGCTTGTTGAGAGCTGTTCACTACTAGTATCAAGTCCAGGCACTGCAGCATGTCACGCAAGGCTGTCTAGGGTAATAATTTAAGATCATGAGCTTTAGCACTTAAACTGTCATTAAGGCTTTTTGGATAGGAATTCTGTTTATTAATCATACCACATGCTTGTGAGCTCCTAGCTCCCGGTAGAATATTAGTAGCTGGGTGGGGGCTCCCTCAAAACTTGTAAGTAACTGAAGATAATGATTTTATTCATTTAGGCCTCTGATGGTTTATGTAACTGTTCTATAGATCTTCAGCATTCTTCTCAAAAGTAATAGGCCAAGGCTTTGCACCCATTTAGTATGTTACTACCTAGTGGTAGCCATTGCTCGGTAAGTAGGACTTAATTTTCTTTCAGCTAAAGAAAGGGTTTTAAGTAACTTGCGGAAGCATGAGGCTCCCCAGCCTCCCCTTGACCTGCACCCAGTGAAGCCTCCTGTGCCAGTCATTTCCTCAGCCGTGCTCCTGAGTCAGAAGGATGCCACCCAGCTGGTGCGCACGGACCTGAATGTGTTACAGCAGCAGGCCAGGTAAGACCATGAGACCTCCAGGGCCGTGCCTTTGTGCTCGCTGCTGTGACAGCTTGGATGACTGCGTACCTAGAAGGGCTTCCTCATCAGCCACCTCTCCGTGAGGGTAATTTGACCAGGCTAGCCCAGTCAGTTACCTCAGCTAACCAAGTTGTGACAAGTCTCTTAATTTTACATTGAAATGATGTGGTGCTTACATGGACGATAAATTTTACATTTCCTATGGTGGCATTTCTGAGTGTCAGCGGTGCCAGCCAAGTGTTTCTTAAGCTTCTCCTGAGGAGACTTTCTGATATTGGAAAGATGGTGTTAAAAGGGTATCCAGTGAGATTTGCTTTCTTTTGTCACTGCTTCGCTCCCTAACTCTTCATGTTCTTTAACAAATTGCCACAGGCGCTTGATCAGAGTGTGGGAAAGTCATTTAGTGCTCTGAGTTGAAGTAGATACAGAATGATCAACTCTTGAAGGTTTGATTCTTGCTTGCTGTCTTGTGAGAAGGAGTGTGTGTGGAGTGAGTCTGTTTTATAAAGTAAAAGAGTCTTATCTTTGCAAAGACCATGGGAATCTATCTCTTACTGGCTTTTGTTTCCTTGGCTGTTTTTGGTCCAGGTATTTATTGTGTGTGTGTGCGCGCGTGCGCACGCGCGCCCCTGGCCCCACCAGCGCATGCGTACACACACGTAACAGTATCGACACCCATGTAAAAAGTTAGCTTCCTCCATCTTTGACAGTTCAGTTTGAGTTGCTAATACCTAAGAAATCACTGGTGCTTAGAAGTAAGGTACCCCTTTAGGAATGTTTTAATCAGGATGAAATACTCATTTGGTCTTGTTTATTTAAGGGTCTGTGAAAAAAACATTATTAATGTAATACAGATTCTAAATGAAGCTTTGTTCCTGGCTAAAAAGTCGTCCCACTTTCCCTTCTTTTCTTAACTTTCTTATCAAGGAAAAGAGAGGATTTACACACACCTTTGGTCTTTTGCTCCTGTAGAATACTAGGTCTTGTTGCTCTCTAGTGTAGGCTGGGGGTAACCGGAAGCCTTTATCACTTACCATGAAACCCTTCCTAAGCCGTTCTTCTACCTCCTGATGATGTTTTCCAGAACTGCAGCTCTTCGAGAATCCCAGCAGGTTGCCCTGGAGAGTGAGCTGTTGGACACAATGCCCAAACAGTACGTGAACAGGGAAGAACAGGCCACTCTGCATTTGGAGTGTAGAGGTAGTAGCGGTAAGAAATGCCAAGGACCAGCCGTTGTCACAGTTCAGGTAAGATTGTGGAAGCTTCTTCATGATTCACCGAATTTTTAATTGAGTCCCTAATATTGGCATATTGTTGAGAGAGACAGCAAGAAGTTCATAGCACATGATTCACGTCCCAAAACATTGAATAGTTTTGTGGGGGGGTGACGGCCCACACGGAGCTAATCATGTATTTCCGTAGTGCTAATGTGTCCTGCAAGACAAATTCACAGAAAAGCAGTTAACTGAGAAGATTCTTAGAGAGAGGGGCTCACACTGGTCCTTAGAAGACTTTGATGATGACGGTTTGGAGTCACTGGGAAGGAATGTGGGAATGGAGTTTTCTGGACATAGTTTAGGGGGCACCGGCTAGGTCAGTCTACTTCAGGTGGTTTCTGGCTGTGGTGGTGGGAATTCATATCAGAAAGGTTGGGGTTTACATCGGAAAAGAGGATCCTTTGGGAGCTCCAGCCGTGTGCTCTGGCCAGTGGGGAGCCACTGAAGACAGACGTGGAGGGCCGTGTGGAAAGCAGGTCAGTTGGGTGGAGCTTGCCAGGAGGCAGAAAGAAAGAGATGTGCAACTGTAAGATTAGGAATTCAGCCGCCTCTTAGAGTCAGCTTCTTGGGTTGGAAAAACAGGCTCAAGTTGGGTCTGTGACATCGTAAGGACGTCAGGGTGGAGCTTAGCTTTAGCCAGCACTGTCTAAACACGCTGCAGAACTTACTTTATCCTCCCCACAACCCTGTGAGGTGGGTATTCTTGTTATCTCCAGGAAATAAAGGCACAGAGAAGTTAAGCACACACCCGAAGTGGCACAGCCGCTGAGTGGCAGAACCAGGAAGGCCCGGGCAGTGTGGCTGCAGAGCGCCGCTCCCCCCCGCTGCACCCGAGTCCTGTGCGAGGGCCTTCAGGTCCCCAGAGCCGGGAAAGAACCACTCAGAGATAGACTGCCTGTTGCCTGACTCCATTTGCACAAACATGGCTCCTATTCTTTTGTTACCTTTTAGAAATTAGGGAAAATTTCTTTTACTGACTCTTGATTGTCTTTCCAGAATTTCCTTTTGTTCTAATCCACATTTGAGCAGTTCTGATGTATTCCTGATCAGTCTCCTTGGGAGCCTGTTTTCCCTAAAATGACTCCTCTGAAGTAACTTTTATACTTGTATTTTTCATTACCTTTAAAATTTGTTTCTGATAAAATAATATCTTTGTATGCATCTAAAGTTCAGAAGTTTGTTCTGGGATGGGAGACTTCTAAACACTGAGTAATGTATTTGGCCAGGTGCTTTATAAAGTTAATTTTCTTTCAGTGTAATTTTCCCCTCAGTTACAAATACTTTAGTAAGACTAGGTAGGAGCATTTAAGAAGGATCACTTGCTAAAGGAATAGTGCTGGAAGACAAGTCTGTCAGTTTCGGATGGAGTTTGAATTGGTGTGAAAAAAGCTGAAATGTATCCAGTTCTAATTAAAAAGGGTGTCTTTCAATCTGTGCCTTCACAAATACGGTATTTTTCCATATTTTGGAATTACATATCTTTGCCAGGCTGTTAATTCTATACAGAGAGGGGAAGTCTCCTCCGATGCATTTTTGTAAATGACTGGGTGAAGTGAGTACAAAAATGTTTTCCCAGTTCTGGCCAGTAGCTTGCTCTGTGAAGAGTTGTGAATATTTGCTGCCCCAGCCAAAGAACACGTCTCTTTGCCTGACCTGTTAACTCTCGGGGTCTTGCGGTGGAAAATACCACCAGGCAGACTTGGGAGCTTTAGCTCCCAGCCTACAGTGACTTGGCGCTTTTCCTTTCCTGAAGTAGTCTTGATTTGTCTGAACCCTTGAATTGAAATTTCTTTACAAACTTTTGCTTTGTTGATTCTGAAATAGAAAGGCATACCTTTCCTAAAATTCCTTCAAAGTGATTTTGATTAGAGGGAGATTGGAAAGCAGATGATTTATGATAAGAATTAAAATGAATATGGTTTAGATTTTATTTTTACAAACAAATAAAAATATTTCTTTCTTTTCTCAAAAGAAAAATTGGTAGATGCTAAGATTGCTTAAAGAAAGGAAGCAAAAAGAGAGGAGAGGGGGGAAAAAGATTTTATAGAAGCCTAAAGAATGTGAAAAAATAGCTGTGTTTTGTGGCCATAATCTCATTAGAAATATCCAAGTTTTCTTAAAGCACACGCTCTGATTTTCTGCTGGCCTTACTAGTTTGCCCAGTGCTCTTCCTTTCAGTTCCATTTGGGAAGACCTAGAAACTTGGGAACCCCCACTGATGGCTCCTAGAAGTACCAATATCGACACGGTATCTACTTCAGCCATTATTTTGCCTGGTGATGCAGATCTGCCAGGGAAATTAAAAATGTGAGGATAGTGAGCAGCTTTTGTAATCTGATTCAAGTAAGATTTCTTTGGAAAGTTATATAGAAATTGCTAACTAAGTCTATCCTAGGCAGTACTTGCTGGTTGATACTTCCAGGAATTGAAGACAAAAAAATTTTTTTGGCTACTCCTTGATAGCTAAGAGCAAGGTAGAAGAAAGTTGAAACTCTAGCTGTCATGAAGTTGGGGCATTATCTAATTGATGCAAGTCAGTTAGATTCGCTCTGAGTTTTGGTCAGAGATTGTACTTGAGTCTAAAGCTGTCTCTTACACAAATGGATGACTTTGGTTATGGATGTCGGGGTAGGGAAGGTGAGTTCTGACTGTTTAGGACTCATCATGGAACTGCCACTGGGAGAGCATATGCCATACAGAAGGTAGATTGTTATTCTTATACAGAGAATTGTAGCCCCTCTGTGTCTGTGTGTCCAGGGACCACTTTATGGCTATATCCAGTAGTTTTGATCCTGTTTAACATAATTCTATCATCTGGCGATGCTGAACGTCATGAGGTCTCTTCTAGTCCCTCCAGATCACTAGCCACTTTGCAGGTTCTGTCCAGGGTTCCTCTTCATCAACTCAACCCTTAGATTGCTGGTTGTGAGTTGCGCTTCCCCTGATCCCCTCCGTCATTGTGACATTAGCGGCTTTTGCCTACTATTTGTGTTGGAGTTGCTAATCTAGTGTGGGTGTGTGAATGGTCTTCAGTGGGTCAGTGAAGTCCCTGAAAGTATATGGAAATTTTTTTTCTGGAGAGTTCATAACTTCAGTAGATCCTCAGTAATCCATGACCCCCAAAGGGCTAACCCATATGTTGATGACTCCTGTTCTGCTTTTCTAGTCCAGAATTCTCTGAGTTCCAAATCTAGATTTCTACTTGCCTATGTAATGTTCTGTGAATGTCCAAAGATACCTCAAACTCCACAGGTCCCAAACTAATCCCACTTGGACCCTCCAAACCAGTTTTTCCTGTAACAGGAAATGGGGACCTAGGCATCAGTGTCATCGCCCCACCCTCATACGTCCCATCTAGTTACTTTCCAAGTCCTCCCGGCTCTGCTTCTGAAATGACTTTACATTTGTTTTCTTTCTCTTCGTTCCCATTGCCCCCAGGTAGCCCCGCATCACTTCTCCCCTGAACCATTACGTAAGGCTTCCTGTCCATAGACTCTCATCCTGTCCAGTCTGTTTTCCATTCTGCCACCATTCATCTTTTTATTTTTTTTATTTTTATTTTTTATTTTTTTAAAGATTTTATTTATTTATTTGACAGAGACACAGCGAGAGAGGGAACACAAGCAGGGTGAGTGGGAGAGGGAGAAGCAGACCTCCCGCGGAGCAGGGAACCCGATGTGGGGCTCAATCCCAGGACCCTGGGATCATGACCTGAGCCGAAGGCAGACGCTTAACGACTGAGCCACCCAGGCGCCCCACCATTCATCTTTTTAAACACAAAGCTCATCGCATTTGCAGGCTGACAACCAACATTGGCTCTCCAGTATCTATAAGGAATAGGACTCTTGGGACCCCCGTAATCTGTTCTTCATCAGTTTCTAGTGGCATCATTTACCCTTTCCTGATCCCTAAACATTGTTTTCTAGCCACTCAGGCTTTTTCCATTCTCTAAACATGACATGCACATTCCTACCTTCTGTCTTAGGCATGCGCTACTTGTCCCACGCTCCTGTTGTCGCATGAGAGCTCCTTCCTCTCATCCTTCCAGTCTGGGGTCAGGCAGTACGTCTTGAGGTCCTAGCCCCTCTAGTCAGATTGAGGTAGTCTCTCGTAGCAGCTCGTGCATAAATGCTGTGGTAGTCGCCTGCTGTCTTTCCTGCCAGTCTGTGAACTCCTCGGGGGTAGAGTTCCTGTCCTTAGTCGTCTGTGTTCCTGTACCATCGAGCATGGCTCCTGGAACATAATAGGTGCCCTTTCACGGCCCTGAATGAGTCCATGAAAACCACCAGCACATCACTCATTAGGCTGAGTTACAACTTGTTTTGCATTATGATCACCTCTGTCGCTGTGACTAGATTCTGAGTTCTGTGTGTCCGGGACCTTGTCTTACTCGTGTTTCTGTTGTCAGTGGCTCAGTCAGTGCCATAGAACTGAGGTGTTTGAAGGAGCAAACAACTGCAGATTTATACTCTTCACAAGTAAGATTTTAACTACCCTCAGGAATTTTGTAGATATTATTTGGCTGGAAGTTGGAACTTGTTCCTACTAGAAATTAGCAGTCACTCTTTGACTGTGTTTACCTTAGGCCAATTTATTGCTCAGTTGGCCGACTTAATGCTTTCCATACAAAATCTCGACTTAAGCACCACACTGCTGCGCTTTTTGCTCTAATACAAACGTCTCCTGGGCATTCCATCTTGGAAAGTGATAAGGATGGTCATACTTCAGTATATTACATTATTTCCCAGCTCTGTTCAGTATTTCTTCTTATCACTTGCTGGGGCACTCCCATATCCCAGGTAACATGCTGGTGACTCTGCATACATTATCTCACTTAATCTTCACAAAATGTGGGTGACGAAACAGGTTCAGAGAGTCTCAAGGACCTGCCATAGTCACACAGCTTGTAAGTGGCTCAGTTGAAATTCAAGCCCACGTCTATTTAAATTCAAGACCCATTCTTTCCCACTCAGTATTGGTAAATGAAGCCATTTGCTTTTAGCTATTTCTGCTCCAATTTTTAAGACTAGCTGTATCATTCTGAGAAAGCTGATCATGACCATCAATTTTCATTTAAATTAACAGGTATACCATTTTCTCTCTCTGAGTTGGTGTGATAGGATCACCTTCCCTTTCAGTGATTAGAAAATTCATTGATTGGATCCATTTTTAAAATCAGTTTCACGGACTTTATATTATATTATATATTTATATTATGTTATATATATTATATTATGACTATATTTTAAATATAAATTTTAAGATTAAAATGCATAAGTATATTTAAATGGCTCATTTATAAAGATTTCAAATTATATCATGAAAATATTTTATAGCTTCATAGAATTTTTCTGAGAGGGAAAGCCCTGGAAATTTCCAGCCATCTGCAAATGTTTGAACTATGTATAGCTTGTTAGGGGTATACAAAAGCCAAATATATTTTATGGGAAGTGAAACGTGCTTCTTCTGCGGTCGTCTCTCCCAGTAGAAGCCTCTAATAATTCAGTGATATTCCCTGAGGAAATGGTGTGATTTATAATAGGGTTCCTTTTGTTGTACTGTGGTATTGTGGGGCATGTTCGTGGGACCCAGGATTGATTTATTATCGTGTGAAAAATTTGCTCAGTCCTAGAAATGAAAGATGGAAAAGACCCACTGAAGGCCTCGCAGTATTGTAACAACTTACTTGCTTTTTTCAGCTTTTCCATCGCTTTGTCTCCTTACAGTGACTTAAGTGGAGGGGCTTCCAGCACGCGGCTTTGCTGTGTAGTCCACAACTTCTGGTGATTGTGAGCCGCCAGGCAGTCAGCCCCTCTTCCATCCTTGTGAGCAAAGAAAACTCTCAGTAGAGTTGGGCGCAATGAACAAAAACAAGTAGACTGGGAAATAATGATCATTGTGTGGTGTTTTTGGTGGGAATGTTGCTTTTCCTTACTCTTGGGCACTAGTAGTTTCCACAGCGTGGGGTGGCAGTTCTGAAGCTCCAGTTAACTTAGTCTTGTCTCTGCATTTCCCAATCTGGGGAACCTCTTTCCTTCTCTCTTACCCATTGTCTTTCTACTTCCCTTCATCCTCACTGTCTTCCTTCCTCCCCTCAGATTCCTTTTTTTCCTCCCTGTTTGGCTGCCTTCTCTCCAGGCCAGCCAAGGGCTGTGACCCTCAAAGACCCAGTCTAACCGCAGTTGGTGACATCGTAGGCACAAAACTGACTGCACATGCTCCTGATCACATTTTAGTTTATTAAACATTGGTCTTTTATTTGAAAGATTGGAAATTTAATATTTGTATTGATTCATTATGTGGTTTAATAGAGGTAATTTGATTATTTTATCTTTCATTTGTCCAAAAATTAAAATACTTGTTGTTAACATTATATGTTCTTATTCACTTTCATGCCTTTTGATTCAAACTGACAGTGTATTTTTTTCTTTAAGAAGTTTCGTAAAGCTTTTTAATACAACATTGCTGAGTTTTATGGAAAAAAGTTGTTCTCACGATTGTGAAAGTAGGTGCTCGGCATCCTGTCAGAGTCGTGTTGTACTGGGGTGCTGTGTAAAGCGGAAGAGACCAGACCATTGCACTCCAGGAGCCTTTCGTCTGGAATTTATGATAATAACTCTGGCAGGGACATAAGGGCCTCAGTTAAATAAATTTGTGAATTAAGTATTTATGTTATTTACAAACAAAGGTACCTATAATCATTGCAGTGGTGGGCTGAAGACTGGGTTTGGGTAGGTGCACATAAAGGAAAATGTAGACTGCATTGCTCATTCACATGATTGGGGGAGCCCATTTGAGGAGAATGCAGGATTTAACATTCCTGCCTTCTGAATGTTCTCATCTCTTCAGCATTCTCTGCTGTGCCTGCAGGATAAGTCCAAATTCCCTAGCTTGCTTCAAAGAACTCCCCCAGGACAGGACCCCTCCTCTCTAGACTGACTGCTCTGTGCTATTCATCCCTGACCTCCCTGCCAGGCGGGGCTTCTCCTTGTTGTCCCTGTGTCCTCCTGTCCTCCACAGTTGCTGCCTTAGTTCTATCTTTGTGTTGCAGCCTGGATGTAGGATATGCTCTGCATCTATTCATATCCAAGAAAGGACATTACAAAGCAGTTATCATATAGGTCACCACCAATTAATTAGAGAAAAGGGATATTAACAATCCCCTTAAATAAGAGAGATGTAATCTTAACTAAAGGCTAATCTTTTAAATTGAAATAGATTTAGTTTTTTTTTTTTAAGCTCAATAAATTCTCCTTTCTCACATCTTTACTGAGAATGAGTAAAAATTTTATCAGATGAGCTTCAGGGACCACTGAATCAGTCAACTGCTCTTTTGTAGGCTTGCAGCTGATTTATGCACTTCCTGTATTTTATCTTATTTTGTTGTTTATTTTATAATTACATATCCTTTCTTCCTTTCAGAATGGCAAGTGTTTTATTAACAGCATCTGTATCATGGTCTTTGTATGTGTGGCACCCTGCAGCCTTAGTGTTTTGAGTTGAACTGTGTGTGCTATTGGGTGGGGAGAACAGGGGGGTCAAGCTTCTGGGGAAGATGCCCAACAGAGGAGGGGCGTGGTGTGCTTCAAGGAAAACCTCAGTGGTAGAAGACATTAAGTCTGTTTTTGATGAGAGCTGGGGAGTCCAAACGTAAGTGACAGAGAACATATCCTACAAAAGACTGAACCAGCGATAAACTGACTCAGGTTTGATTCTTCATGAAAAACCTGAGGTTCTTGAATAGTTTTTTGACATTTTTTTTTCCCACCCCTGCCCCATTCAGCTGAGAATTTTGAGTTATAATATTAATTGTAGTAATAATTCTTCATTAAGTACTCAGTATATTTGTAATAAATCTTTGCTGTAGAAACATAATAGGAACAAAAAAGTCTGTTGACCATTTAAATTTTTCTTAGTTTGAAGGTATGCATAAAAATGAAGCAATAAGCCAGCAGCTTCATGTTTTGCGAAAAGAAGTGAAGCAGTTGCAAGCCGAAGCTGCTAAACCACCATCACTTAATACTGTGGAAGCTGCGGTCCATGCCGAAAACTTGATTACGTAAGTTTTGAGAGCATTGTAATTTAAAAATCTATTTTGTTACTACTGATAGTAATCCTACCTGCTACCACACCCCCAGGCACCTACTAATTAAATTAGTACAGGGATCAGCAAACAATGGCCGTTGGACCAAATCTGGCCTGCCACCTCTTTTTATAAATAAAGTTTTATTGAACACAGCCATGCCCATTTATTTACTTCATGTGTATGGCTTTATGCTATAATGGCAGAATTGAATAGTTGTGACAGTTTATGGCCCATAAAACATAAAATATTTACTATCTGGTCCTCGATAGAATAAGCTTACTGACCCCTGAATTATGAGATGACACAGCATATTGAAATTCAATCATGGAGAGATTTAGTGCTTAAGCTTTAGATTATAGTTACATTTACCAGAAAATCATCATCGTCAACTCAGATTACTGAGCAGAGTTTGAAGTGGAATTGCTCAGGGGAATTAGGGCTCTCAACTGTAGTTGTCAGTTTGCATTTGGCCATTGTGATTTTTTTCCCATGGAGCATCTGGCTTACACTCAATGTCCTCTTTCTTCTTAAAGCCACCAGGGCATGACTTGGGAGAGAGGTTGACCCTGCCTTTGATTTAAGGTGACTCCACATTCTAGTACCAGCAACTAATCCCCCAGTAGATTGGGGTGGTGATACGGAGGAGGGCATTGAGTCCTTTTGTAGGTTGGACTGGGGGACCTGGGAAGAAGAAGGAGGTGAGGTGAACAAGAAGTTAATGTTTCTTTTACCAGCAAAGGAACTCAAAAGAGTGTGAGACTTAGAAGAGGTGTCTTTATTCTAGGATCTTACTCTATACAAAAATCTTTTCAGTGTTTTGGATTTTAAAATTTAGAGAACTCAGTGTTCTTGTTTTTAAAAATATGTATTCTATAAGGAATACACAAAGTGAAAGAATAAATTATGAATTACATAGAAAATATGAAAGGGTAATTTTGATAAGGGTAAGAATGTTAATACAGCTGATCCCCACTCTCCCAGGAGGACATAAAAATCATTTCTGTGTATTAAAAATAAGTGTCGGGCCAAGTTGGAAGATACTTACCCCATGGAATATTTTATATTAAAGATTTTATTTATTAGGGCGCCTGGGTGGCTCAGTCGTTAAGCATCTGCCTTCGGCTCAGGTCATGATCCCAGGGTCCTGGGATCGAGCCCCGCGTCGGGCTCCCTGCTGGGCGGGAAGCCTGCTTCTCCCTCCCCCACTCCCCCTGCTTGTGTTCCCTCTCTCGCTGTGTCTCTCTCTGTCAAATCTTAAAAAAAAATAAATAAAAACTTAAAAAAAGATTTTATTTATTAGAGAGAGAGCACTCATGAGTGAGGGGATGGGCAGGGGATGTCTCCCTGCTGAGAGGGAGCTGACTTGGGGATCAATCCCAGGACCCCGGGATCATGACCTGAGCCAAAGGCAGACACCTAACTGACTGAGCCACCCAGGCGCCCCAATCTCATGGAATATTTTTAAAGTGACATTTGTATGGGGCTCTGAAGGACTCTTAAGAATATTGCCTGAGAAGTGTAGAGTACCAGAGAAATACTTGTGAGTCTGGATTCTCCTACTGTAGACCAATAGTCTCACCTACATTTTCCCACAGGGCCTTAGTGAATGCCTACAAGTTGCAGCCTACTCCTGGGGTTCAGAAGGTTGGCATTAGCCTCTTCTTTACTGTTGTGGATTATGTCAGCGATGAAACTCAGCGTCATCCTCCCACAAGGCAGTTCTTTACATCATGCATTGAGATCTTGGGACAGGTAAGGTACTTCTGTGTTTTTTAGCCTTATTCACATCTATTGAGTTCCTGCAGCATCCTCATTAGATATAGTCAGGGTTGACTTCAGGCTTCCATTACAGTTTCGGACTCTTACTTAAGTCAGAAGCCCCTTTGAATCTTGACGTCTCAAGATGTGATTAAAATTGTTGGTATAGAATTTTGCTTCTCATACAATAGATATAAAGTTGCTCATATTTGAAAGTCTCTGGGGAGACGTCAAACTCATATGCTTTTGGTATTGTTAACAATTAACATGATGAAGTTCTTTATTGTTTATAAAACGCTCTCCAGTTCATCCTCACAGTGACTCTATGTGACTGATACCATTCTCATTTTAAAGATGAGAAAACTGGTCTCTAATAGATGAAATGACTTGCCTAAGGAATCCAGCTGGTCAGTGCTGGAGCTGAGCCTGGATCCCATGTGTTCTGCCTTAGCAGTCCGTGTTCACTCTGCCTCCCCACTGCTGCCTCCCAGTTGCTGTTCTCGGTCCCTGTGTGTTTGTTTGTTTATTTATTTATTTGACTTACTGTTAAATATATGGATATTTAAAAAGGCAAGAGCAAGGTATGCATGCATAGTTATGAAATAAGTCGTTAAAGAAAGGAAAGCCACTTGATGGAAAATGTGTAAACACTAACCGTGTACTCTCACCCAGTTTCAGTGGAATGAGTACTTTGTTATTGGATACTTATAAAGAGGTGATGCAGAGCAGATATTAAGATAGATTTTTTAAAGTTTTCTTCCTGATTTTAAAATTGATGTGTGCTTACCATAAGCAATGCAGACAGTATAAAAAGTATAAAGAAGAAAAATTTCCATAATTCTAACCTCCTGAAGATACTGGTTAAATAGCTAACATTTTATTATAGTTTGTCTTGTGTATATGCATGTTAGTGTATGTGTGTACATATGTAGAAATGATACATCATTCCTACATATCGCTAAATAGATAGAGATAGGCATATATACCCAAAAATGGGCAAGTGCTATTTTGTAACCTACTGTTTTTCATTCAAACACAACTTTTAGATACTATTCTGTTAGTAAATACAGACTGATCTCATGGTATTTAATACATAGTGTTCCGTGGTACAGATATATTGTGATGTATTGAGCCCGTGCCCTCTGGATGGCTATTCAGGTGGTTTGTTTTGCTGCAATGAGCCTGAGATAAATATTCTTATACATCTTTGTGAACTCTTTGGACTGTTTTTTCCAGGATAATTTCCTAGAAGTATGGTCGCTGTGTCAGAGGGACTAGCATTTGGTGTAGATTGTCACAGTGCCCCCCTGGGAAGTTTTTACCTGTTGCCACTATCATAGCAGGGTTTGAATTTATTGTTCTCCAAACTGTAACCAGTGTGAGGAAGGATTGTTCTTTTTAAGTCTTGCTAATCTAATAGGGCAAGTGTACTTTGTTATTATTTTAAGTTGTATTTCTTTAAGTAATTGTTCACTTGCATGACTTTCCTTATGTTTATTAGCCATTTAATTATTTTTTATGATTTGCTAGTTGTTGTCCTTTGCATGTTTTCTGTTGTAGAATTTCTGTTTTTTGATTGCTTTGAAGGAGGTCCTCAGACTTTAAACCTAGTATCTGGAATGTGTTCTAAATTGATTTTTCTACTGTGTCATTTTCCTTTAATTTTATCATACTTTTTGCCTTATGGAAGTTAAAATTTTTATATATTCAGATCTCTCAGTCTTGCTTTTTATTATTTCTGCCTGTGATCCGGCTTATCAAAGCCTTCCTGACCCTGAAATTATTTAAATACTTATATCCAGTACTTAAAACATTAGAACCAAGTTAAAACATGGTGAAGTTATCTTGATTAAATATTAATTATTAAAGTTAACTTTTTAGGGGCGCCTGGGTGGCTCAGTTGTTAAGCGTCTGCCTTCGGCTCAGGTCGTGATCCCCCAGGGTCCTGGGATCGAGCCCCGCATCGGGCTCCCTGCTCGGCGGGAAGCCTGCTTCTCCTTCTCCCACTCCCCCTGCTTGTGTTCCCTCTCTCGCTGTGTCTCTCTGTCAAATAAATAAATAAAATCTTAAAAAAAAAAAAAAATGAAGTTAACTTTTTAAAAGTACTAAAAGCACATCTCAATAAAATTTATGACCTAGAGGTTTTGTTTTCTTGACAAAATGCAGGGTCACTTTGAATACTTCGAAATTATGGTAGGTACCTTGCAAATTTCTGGATTCAAATTATCCTAATATTTTAATCTTTTAGAAATTCTCTATGGCTTGTCCAAATCAAATTCATGGATAATCCAGAATTTTTAATATCACCATCATTGGAAGTGTTAGGTTTATCTGTGTTGATTTTAGATTATTTTGATTGTTTCATGTTTTCATTTAGAAAAAGTTCTCTTTGCCTTCTGTATTAGCCCTTAAAGCTTGGTTGCTTAAATAAAAGTTGTGGGGGAAGGCAGTGCAGAATCTGATGACATTTTCCTTTTCTAATTCTTTCAAGGTGTTTATCAGCGGCACTAAGTCAGAATGCAGGAAAGTACTGGAGACCGTTCTGAAGAATAGAAGGCTCTGCTCTCTGCTGTCTCCTTTCTTCACTCCCAATGCTGCACCCGCGGAATTCATTCAGCTCTATGAGAAAGTGGTGAAGTTTCTAAGTGAGGACAACAGTGATATGATTTTCATGCTGCTGACCAAGGTGAGATGTGATTCTGTGCTGATGCCGTCATGGAAATGTAGGATCTGGTGGTGTTTCCCACTCCGTAGAAATGAAGGGCCCCCTGGAGTTCTGTTTCCTGGTAGACCCTTTTCACATTTTGTATCATCTTCAAGCAGCCTGATCCCGCAGCTTCTTCTTGTGGGGGCAGTGGTTGTGTTGTGTAGAGCAGTCTTACTCCACATAGTAGAAAAAGGACTTCGCTCCCAAGCCCTCTTGAGAAACAGTACCGCTTTGAAATATTCATAATAGTAATTTAGTGTATCCTTCTTTTGAATATATCCTGAATTTATGCTGAAAATGTGTTTGATAAATGAGATGTCATATATCAAAGTCTCTCATATTTGGAATAAGCCAGATATAAGCAAATTGCCTTTGTCCTCATTCCAAGTAGAATATTAACTCAGGCCCAAGCAATGAATTTACTTAACCACTTGAGAATTGCAGAGCCTTAGTGATTTTGCCTTCAATTGTATTTCTCTAACATCTATAAATCATAAAACCTAGGCGTTTTTTAGGGCCTAGAGACTGCTCTCAGTCTGTAATGGGGGCAAACATTTTATAGTTGGGAATTCTGGGAGGTGATCGATAACCCCCTGAAGTTTTATTAACTGAGATACATTACTACTGCAGACTCAGAAATGTGACTGTATCACATGGAGACAGTCCCATAAAGGGGCTGCTTGTTTCTGGCACTGTGACCAGTGAGGCAGAACGACAGAGTTCTGATTCTTGCCTTGTAGGGAGAACTTAACCAAACATTCTTACGTTACAGAAAAGCACGCAGAGCTGAGAAAACTCCCCTCTGTAATCCCAGAGGGTGAAGTAGAGCTGGCGGCTTACTGACACCTATTAATTATTGACCTGCATAGATTCTTTTAAGTACTTGTATATACGTTTTAGTTTCAGTCTTTATACAAAGCTGAATCTTGAGTGATGTTTGACTTTTAAACTAAATTTGCACATAGTTTTCTCTACTTCAGTTAATTTTCCGGTGTCAATAAAACTGCTTCTTATTTCTTTTTCTTTTTAGTTCAATCTTAAGCAATGGTTAAACACCACTAAACCTCCTCTGTCTGATCGTACCAGGCTTCTGGAGTCCATTCATTTGGCACTTACTGCCTGGGGTCTTGAACCAGATGAAGATATTTTGATGCCATTTAATCTTTTCTGTAAGCACTGGACTTACCTTCTTCTCTACCAGTTCCCTGACCAGTACAGTGACATTCTCAGGCTGCTGATGCAAAGTAAGTGTCTTTTAATTATAATGATTAGATTGCAGTGAATATTTAATGTGACATTTACCATTCTACAGATGTCATCCAAAAATGTAAAAATAAGACCAGTATGTAGGAGTTTTAGAATCACTAATTTCTACCTGAAGTGCTTGATGAACAATGCCCAAAAGGGTACTGTCTGTAAAAAAGGTCAGTTATTGTCCTAAATGTTCAAATGGGCCCTGATTCAGCAAGACAGCACTTAGTATATGGTGTTGAAGTCCACAGTCATGCACCCACCTCTTTCCCTTGACTTTGCAGCTGTCCTGAACTGGGCTGGGTTAGGAGTGGGCCTGCTTACTGTGCTGACTACAGATTTGGTAAGAGAAGGAAGTTGCTCCGTTGCAATATGTTTACTTTGCCAACTGGTTTCTCTGTAGATCCAAATAGTGGATAAATTTTGGTTTTTTTCTCCCACCTTAATTTTTTTGACTCATGTTTTTTTGCAAGTAAATTTTATCTGTATGTAATGGTAGCCTGTATTTATATTCACCAAGGGAAAGAGCAGTGTTCAATTTTCTACATTCCCACCATTTCTTTTTCCTCCCACCCTGCAATTTTCCACTAGAGTATTGGAGATAAGAAGAGGAGTAAAAAGGTTGTTAGCTTTTTTATTTTGGGAATTTCACTAGGTAGGAATTTTATTGAAATTTGATAAATGTGAGATAGTATTTACTTTTTTCATGCGAACTTCATACAGTTTATAGATGTAATGGAAAACTAAGTTTTGCTTTATGCCACATTTTTGTGTTACTTAATATTAAGAAACCATTTAAGGAATAAGGTAATGATTTTATATATTGAACTACCTGAAGAATACTGAAATGTGTGCTCTCGTTTTCAGAGTACTTCAAGCTTTCATTGTTTCTGTGGAGGCAGGTTGAGGGTGGGTGGAGAATGGGGTAGGGAGATGTATTTGTACAATTTTGATGCATGCTGGCCTAATTTTTGCTCTAAATTTTCAGAACTTGATCAAGTATATATTGTGTTTTTTTCTCCTGAAACCTTTTGAAGAGCTTGTAAGCAGTGTGTATAGGCAACCATTGACTTGCATTTAATAGGAAATTTATACTTACCAGGAAAGTAATTTCAGTTAAAGGCTTAAGAATAACAGTACCATCACTGGCCAATTCCGTGACCTCCAGCCTCCTGGTTTAACCTTCCCTCCCTGGACGCCATGTTGGTGTTCTTGGGGCTCTAGCCTTTGCTTATCTCTTCTCTTCATTCTTCATGGACAAGCCCCTTGTTTTCCCTGGCTTCCCTGCTGTGTTCTAGGTGTGCGTGACTCCCATACCTGTAACTTGATTCCAGGGCTGTGTCCTCTAAGAGCCAGACCACAGTAGCCATTCGACACAGACCCTTCACTGTTCCTTAGACAGCTCCCAGTCAGCAGATTGCAGCTGCCTCATCATCTCTCCCCTCGATCTACTCCTACCAATCTCTGTTATCCTGTGTGATCCTCAGGCCACTTCTGGGTGGAAAGGGCCGGAGGAGGTATTAGTCCTGGCCTCTGGGATGGGAGATTTACCAGGAGCAGAGTGCTGGCTGTAGTGTCTATTTTGCGTGCTGTCTCTGTGTTGCTTTAGGTTTTGCCCATTGCACGAGTGGAGTTTCAGGGGTAAGTATGAGAAGAGAGCCTGGACTCTGCACTTGCGTTCTGCAATCCAGTCTCCCTTGTCCTGTTACTGCTGTTTCTCACAGCTTCAGCCAGGAAAGTGGTACCTTGACCGTCCCCCAGTTGGGGGCTGGTAGGTGGGATTCCCCCCCACCCCCGGATTCCAGCTCAGATGGCTCCAGCTGTGCTCACTCCCAGCAGGGTTACTAGGAACCAGGAAGGTGAAGTGTCCAGGTGAACAGTTCTTTTCATAAGTTCTCTTTACTGCAATCTCTTCACCATAGGTCTTTATGAATTAGTTCTGGATTTTTATTGAATTTTCATTCCTTTGTAAAGTACACACGTTATTTGATTCAAGTTGAAAAAGTTAGTTTGTGAAAGATGCTAACCTGCTGTCTTCCGTCCCTGCCCCATAAGGCTCCGCCGAGCAGCTGCTGAGCCCCGAGTGTTGGAAAGCCACTCTGAGAGCCCTGGGCTGCTGTGCCCCAAACTGCCAGCAGGGGGCAGCTTCTGCAGAGAGCTCGGTGCTTCAGAGCTCTCCAGATGTTCTCTTGTCTGACAAGCAGGTGTGTCGCTTTTGGTGTCTGAAGTTTATGTCTCTGCATTCCTTTTCTGTTTCCTTTGCTATCTGTTTTTTAAACAGTTGGAACACATTCAAAATTTTTACCTAAAAAAGCTGCACTTCTGTGCATTATCTTTAAGAGCCCTGTTTTTGTCAGTCACTTTCTTCCTCCCATGCACCCTTTGCCTTTCTCTCACACCTCAGAGTCTGTCTTGCTCACCCGTTCAAGAGCAGCCCAGACCCACCCTCTGGGTGTACCTTCCCTCCCCACCTTACCCCACCCAGTTAACCTCACACCCCTGGCTCCTGTGGTCAGGTTCTCATGCAGCATCCCACAGAGCCCTCGGTTCCATCAGTGTTATGTGATGTGGGGCCGCATGACAATGTACTGGAAAGAATGGTTCCTCTGCTTTAGAAAAAGAGTTTGAAATCTGCTGATTTACTTTTCCTATGCAAACACCTTTGCAACTCTATTAAAAAGTCCGAGCCCTCCATCACAGTCGACCCTAGTACTCTGCTGAAAGTAGACCTTTAGTAAGGACTCTTTGCCCCGTCATTCTCTTCCAGGTAGTGGAGACTATACAGTGGCTTTCAAACTTTTTTTATAAGCTTCGGTTATCCACATTGGACTTTAAAAGCTTTGGTTTATTCTCAAAATGGAGTCCTTACATGGCTGATATGAAGACACTCTTGGGCTATCTTGTAAAACGGCTGCTTGATTCAGAAATGGCCTGCTTGGCTCAAGACCCATTTCCCAGCAGCAAAACAGGTAATATGCCCTTAGTGCACCACGGAGCAAGGTGCTCTGACCTTCCATTAGAAGAAACTTGAATAGACACGTTAAGATATTTAAATCTTAGCAATAAAACTATATATCTGAGTGTCAAGAAGAAGAAATAGGAAATATATAGTATAGGCGTGAACCCATCTATGTATCATACCTATGTTCACTCGCACACTGTGTGCTTGCTTCAGCTTGTCTCTGCCCCTCCTTCATGGGGCACGGCACACGGAGATAGGTTTCAGTCTCCAGCTCTTTCTTCCTATATTTATCTTATTTGGGAAAGGGTTCTTAAACATTTATCTTTTAAAAAATATACGGTATAAAATTATCCATGACACTGTGAGGTAATAAAAATTCCTCAGGAAATTCCATTGCAGCAAATGATGAAAACATGAGCTTAACTTAGTTACATGAAATGTGTTGTTTATCAACATAGGTTTGTGAGTATACAGATAATAAGTAGATTTTTTTTTAGCGTTATTAGTGATATTGACAAAGGATGAGCTTGTTTCTTGTCTCTAAAAATTTTGCTTTGTTTTTAGTGCTGAGATCCCTACATTCAGTAATCATCCAGCTCTTTAAGCCATGGATCTTGGTTTTAGAGGACCATGAAAGGTAAATCGTTTTTCAGAGATTCATATTCTTTTGAAATTTATAAAGTTCTGATGGTATTTTGTTATGAGGGATGCGTCACGGATTTAATTTTTTATGTAGGGCCATATTAAATTTAGAAAATGCTTCCTTTTGAAGGAAACTTAAGACATTTTCTGCTTGTGGAATTGTTAGTTTGGTTGATCAGACCTATTAACTTTGAAGCAAAACTAGACACTTATTTCCAGTTTTCTACAAAAAGACGTTGAATAAATTTTGGTACTTAATTTCAGAAAAATGGGTGTTACTCTCCTGAATTAGATTTTGATAATATACTACTGTAAAATATGAGACTAACTTGATTTTATCCAGTACCTCGGTTATTTATTTTTTGGAACTAAGTTGGCTTTTGAATTACTGGGTGGCAATGAACCCCTTTCACATGAGTTTGGAGACTAAATGAAAGCATGATGTTATGAGCATTTAAAACAGAGGTGTAGAAACTGTTCACATGCCGGGAGTTGCCTTCTGAGTCTATTTTCCCCTAAAAGCATACAAACAAAGCTAGGTGAATTTGTCAGGAGTTTGTTAAAATTACAACAGTGCTAGATATCACAGTGTTTAGGTGTTTTCACAACTATTAATCTGTTACTGAGACTCAGAAAACATGAGTGGCTTTGCTTCAGTCCCACCACGAGTGAGGGCCAGAGCCGGGAGCAGAGCTCAGGGCTTCCGACTCCCCTGTCAGGACTCTTGGCATTAGCCCATGCTGCTCCAAGAGCTCGCTGAAGAAAACAGAAAAGGTTCTGGATCTTTGCGTTTGCTAGAGGACTATCCTCAATCTGCAAGCTTCAGGATTCTGTGCTGACTCCGAGACTGTTGGCAATAATGCAGACTGCTGTTTATTTCCAGGAAGAATTAATGGGATTTATTTTGATATTGAATTTTCTGGGCCCAGTTCAGAAACTAAAATGATCATATAAAGAGTTTTTTTCTTTGGTTATTTCGAAATCTGTCCGTTTTTGGCCATCTTTCTGTTACAGGGATTTTTTTTTCCATGTTTTAGGTAGACAAAACTGTTGAAGCCACTTAGTGGCACGCGTCTGAGGCATTTGAAATATAACCGAGATACACAGGGGTGTAAATTGAATTTAAAAAGGTGTTAATCTATGTAGACAACACATTTCTGAAACATAATTGCATTGGAATGAAAGGTTTAGAAGGAAAGTAAATAAAATTGTGTGATTGTTATTATGAGCTACGATTCATCTCCAGGAATTCACAGCGGTTAAAGTGGTCAGAATGTGTTTTGGGGCTACATAATACAGTGATCTGTAGGACTGAGGCAGTCCCTAGACTCTGGGACCTAGAGTGATTTAACCACGGTGCTTTCCTTTCTAAGCGTGTGCTTCTTTTATTTAAAGCAGCCAACGACATTACCCCTGGCTGGAGAGTGATGCTGTGGTGGCCTTAAGCATTGTGCAGTTGTTCACGGACTGTATTGACTCTTTGCACGAGAGTTTTAAAGGTAGGAAGATGTTATGTTATGTCTCTGGTTAGTTACCACGTTTTTCCTAAATCATTCGGTTACTCTTTTGCCTCTGCTTTTCCTACTTTGTTTAATTTTATTTTAGTTGAGAGGCAGTCATCTTTGACCAAAGGAGGTCACTGATAAGTTGGTTGGTGTGAAGTTTGTAACCTCTTATTGTTTGTAAGGTAGCTCTGAGCTGCATCAGCCTTGGAATATAGGCAGCCATTCTCTTCAAATATTTCTGTCCCTCATGTTGAACCTCATTCTATCTTCTGTGACTCCAACTTCTTTTTCATGTTTTCTTTCTGTGCTTCATTTTGGGTGAATTTTTGAGGACTCTCTTCCAGTTTACTTAGTCTCTCCAGCTGTGTCTCATCTGCTTTAAAAAAAAAAAAAGCCTTTGGATTTATTTCAATTTCTAGAAGTCATGTTTGTTTTTTTTCAAACCTATCCTCCTTTTTGATAGCATATCATTTCTTTTGTTTAAAATTCTAATTTTTGTTTGTTTGAAATGTTTAAACATAGTTTCCTTTATGATCTGTTTGCAATAACTGAAGTTACTATTGGGGATGGCTTATGCTACAACTAGTTAGATGTTCCTTCAGATTCTTACACTTAGAGGCTTGTTTCCTTGTGGATTTTTAAGTTTTGTATTGTGAGCCCGCATTTAGAGAGATTCTCTCTGTGGGAATTCCGTAAAGACAAGGGCTTGAGGGTGTGTCCTCCAGAGGAGATCTGCACTTGTTGCCAGCGGGAGTTGTGTAATTCCTTGGCCTGTGGTTTCTCACTGTTGTGCTGTAAACAGTCAGACCCCAGGCTCACTCGCCGGCGGGCCTCAGTGATCACTGTCAACTTGTTCCTCTCCTTGGCTCTGAGTCAAGGTGAAGGCAGAGATCTTACCCTGATCTGCTCTTTCAGTGAGGGCGCAGTCCTTAGGAGACTCCTCATGCTGTTAGAACCCCTCAGAAGCTGACCGTCCATGGGCAGCTGAGGCTTCAATGTCTGTTCAGTACCCAGGTTTCCTGGTCTCTCTTTGCTTCTGGTCCCTGTTTCTGGCCCTGTTTACTTCCGTTGAGCGAACGTAGTTCTGCATTTTCAGAGATGTTTTATTCAGAGATGCAAGATTCTTGCAATCGCCTCCTGTTTTTCCTATCTCCAGTTTCTGTTCCTGCCTACTGACTAGATTGATTTTCGTGAAATAGTATTTATATCCTATCATATTCATATTTCCAAACTTTAAAGTGTCATGTTTCTGCCCAGCTTTCCGATATGGCTGGCCCAGTGTACTTCAACATTATGTGATGGTTTCTTCATGGAAACCTTCCACTCCAGCCATACTGCTTGACGCACTATTCTGCGAATGTCCTTGGCCCTCCCCTCGCTGCCCTTGCTCATGCTGATTCCACTACCAGATGAAGCCTCGGGTACTTTATATTCTTTCGCACGTGTGTTTATGTGCATGTGTTTCTCGCCTGCCTCTGAATCTTCTAGCGCACCTCTGCGGTTTGAGTCCTTGGGCAGTAGACACCGTGATGGAGCCCAAATGCCAGAGATCTGTTTGGGGCGGTGGCCTCGGACCCCCGCGCAGGTGGGGCAGCTGTGAGAGGCGAGTGGGAGGGAAGAGCAGTGCGCCTGCCTGCGGTGCAGCTCCGACCAATGGGCGGCCAGGCCAGCAGCCGGCGCCAGGCAGACATTCCGCCCTACCGCTCCCACGTTGGGCAGAAGTGGCCACTCTGTGCTCAGTTGTTGGCTCCCCTCGGGCACTGCAGTGGGTCCTGAAGGAGCGCGGCCTGCTGGGCACCTTCTGTTTCTGACTGGTCTGCCTCTGCGGCGCCACATTCTCTGTGGCTCGTAGTCGCCGACTTAACAATGTGGCCTTTGGTCCTGAAAGACAGATGTGTGTGTGTGTGCAGAACAGATTTAGGTTTGCAGCCAAATTGAGCAGAAAGTACACGGAGTGCCCATATGACCCCCCTCCCACACCTCCCACACACAACCTCCCCTCCTATCAACACCCCCCCCCGCTAGAGTGGTATGCTGGTTACAGCTGATGGGCCTACACTGACACCTCATTGTCACCCAAAGCTCATAGTTTACGTTACCATCCACTCTTGGCATTGTACATTCTGTGGACTTTGACGGCTGTGTAATGACACGTATCCACCATTATGGTATCCTGCAGAGTAGTTTCGTGGCCCCAAGGATCCTCTGTGTTCTACCTACTCTCCCCCTCTTCCACCTAATTCTAGGTGACCACTGATTTTTTTTTTCTTGTCTCCATAGTTTTAGTTTTTTTAGAATGCCAAATAGTTGGAATCATATATTGTGTAGCTTTTCATATGGGCTTCTTTCACTTAGTGATATGCATTTAAGTTCCTCCAAGTCTTTATATGGCTTGATAGTTCATTCCTTTTAGCACTGAACAGTATTCCATTGTCTAGATATATATATATATATTTTTTTTTAAGAGAGAGAGAAAGCGCACAGGGGGTTGGCGGGGGCAGAAAGGAGAGAGAGAATCCCAAGCAGGCTCCACACCCAGCATGGAACCCGACTTGGGGCTCAGTCTCATGATCCTGAGGTCATGACCTAAGCCGAAATCAAGAGTTGGAAGCCCAACTGACTGAGCCACCCAGGTACCCCATCATCTGGTACTTTTGATTGACCTTTTACATACATGCCAGATCTCTTTAAAAAAAAATTTTTGACCGAACTGTAAGATGTAAACTCTAGGTCCAGAAACATTATTCTTTTTATCCCCTATAAGACTTATGCAGTGCCATAATCTCAGTATCTATTTGATAAGTATTGGTTTAATGAGTAACATATGAAATACTAACAGTACTCACTTTTTTTAGAAAGACAAACTTCTAGCTGCTTATCATCATCAAAAATATTTGAGCATCAAATTATAATCACAAAGGCACCATATATATATATATAAATTTTTTTTTTTTAAGCAGGCTCCATGCGCAGCATAGAATCCAACATGGGGCTTGAGCTCACCATCCTGAGATCAAACACGAGCTGAGATCAAGAGTTGGATGTTTAACCGACTGAGCCCCTGTATGTTTAGTTTCTTAGTATAGGGGACAAGCACTCTCTCAGGCTCTTGCGTGTGTATATAAAATAAGAAAGTGGCTTGGGAACAGGAGGGTCCATGGCTAACATCAGGAATTGGTAGCTGAGTTCAAGGAGAGGAAACAGAACTATGCAAAGCAGGAAAAAGCATTTTATTATAGCCTTTTAGTGAGATCTTCTGATCCAGCTCCCTCCTTTTATTCATGAGAAAATGAAGACCCAAAAAGCAAAATGAATTTATCTGAGCTCACAGAACTTAATGTGTGTCTGGGCTGGAACTAGAAACTCAGTCTTGTCCTCAGAGATTACCTTTTAGACATCCAACTATATATCCATCCTTATTTAAACAGAACTATCTTTTATTCGTATTTAAATAAATGCTAACCTTACCTTATCTTAAAAGGTTAAAAACATGTTGATGTTTCATGCTGTAGAATAAAGTAAGGACTGTGAATCAAGGGCACAGGTATGTTGGAAATGATAAATCGATTGCTACCATGGGTTGATGCTCATTGGTCATTTTTCAAAAGCCACTACTAAGAACCACCATCAGGTGTTGTTGTGGGCGGCTGGCTCTCTCTTCTTTGACTACATTCATTTCTTTGCGTAGAACCAGAACATCTGAAAAGTTTTGTTTTAGACTAAATGCCCCTTATACTGGCATTCACTCTTGCGGGCACTGAGGTAATTGATACTTGTGACTTTAATACTGAGTGATCCATGTCGCAGAGGAGTGTCGTTTTAGAATAACTTAGCCGAGTGACAGTTAATCATCTAGTTGCACTGCACCACGGGTTACGTTTTAGTCATGTGCAACATTTCCTTTTGAGCGATATTGGATTCCTCCAAGGCGCCAAATGAATGAGTGCTCCATGCTGGTGACTGATTATATGCTGAGGGCAGCAGACTGGAGGGATGCCTAGAAGTGGGTGGGGTTGTGCAAGTGTATTTGAGTTAAAAAGCCATTTAGCTAGAAGTTTTAAAGAAAAACTGATCGCCCCTGCTATCTCCCACCTACCAGCTTCTCATTCTGGTTCCCCAAGTAAGTAATTACAGTACTGGTCTTTGCTATTAATTTGCCATCAGTTGTTTGTTTTTTTTTTTTTTTCCTGGCACATGAAAATCTTTGAAATTTGGTAATTACTGAGAACCTTAGGTTTTAGACTTTTAGTTCAAATTTTTGTTTTGTGTTTGTTTTTTGTTTTTAAAGATTTTATTTATTTATTTGACAGAAAGAGACACAGTGAGAGAGGGAACACAAGCGGGGGGAGTGGGAGAGGGAGAAGCAGACTCCCCGTGGAGCAGGGAGCCTGATGCGGGGCTCGATCCCAGGACCCCGGGATCATGACCTGAGCTGAAGGCAGACACTTAACGACTGAGCTACCCACGCGCCCCATGTTTGTTTGTTTTTAAAGATAACCCAGAAGGTCTTCAGCTGTGTTTTCTGCTTGAATTTTAGATAAGCTGTTGCCAAGTGATGAAGGAGCCCTTCGGTTACACCTGATGCATTATTGTGAAGCGTGTACAGCCCCCAGAATGCCAGAGTTCATTCTGTACGCCTTCCATAGTGCCTACCGGAGACTCCCATGGAGGGACCTGCACCCTGACCAGATGCTCATGGAGGCCTTCTTCAAAGTGAGCCCTCGCGCTCCATGTCGCAGCCTGGCTCCTAGGGAGCAGCCTGCTCACTGCGGTTCTCAGGCCCGGCTGCAGTGGGTGCTAGAGTGGACTGTGCTCGCATTCTGTGTTGCCCAAATGCTGCTTGTGGGAAGCAGCGTTCCGTGGAATTCATTTTACTGTGGGAGTAGGCAACTGGAAGACATTTGTAGGACCATTTTTAAACCCAGGGAAAGATGTTGACTGTAGCATGGCTGTCACCCCTGGACTTTCGTAATATTGTTGTAGGAATACATGGTTTAATGACTTTGTCATGCTCAGTCTTGGTGTCTCTGGGTTTGCATCTTTTTCTAGGACAGTATCATCAGGCTTCCATGTTGTTAAATGTTCTATTAAAGCAAAATGTAATTGGTACTCAAGCCATTAGTTTCTTTAAGCAGTTACATAAGGGAATAATGCTGTAGGAGACAGAAGTGCATCGTAACAACCAGTGACGCATCATAATCATATAAAGACCCGAAATGACTTGGAAAAATTGCTAATATGTATGTGAGTCTTAGCAGTAGAAGCAATGGTTACAAAAAACAGCCCCAGTAGCATCACTTACATAGCGCCCGGCATTTTTGTTGTTTTGTTGTTCTTAGGTTTCCATTTTTAAAGATTATTTATTTATTTATTTATTTGACAGAGAGAGAGAGACAGCGAGAGAGGGAACACAAGCAGGGGGAGTGAGAGAGGGAGAAGCAGGCTTCCCGCCGAGCAGGGAGCCTGATGTGGGACTTGATCCCAGGACCCTGGGATCATGACCTGAGCCGAAGGCAGATGCCTAACGACAGAGCCACCCAGGCGCCCCTTAGGTTTCCATTTTTTTCCATTTCCCCTTATCATCTTGTCTTAGCTTTTTATAGTCATTTCAGTTTATTTATTCAGAGTCACCAGTACTCTTGTGTTTACTCCTCACTTGACGTCACGTTGATGACTGAGACACCGTAAGTGCTTTAATTCCTGCAGGTCCACGGTGGTCTCTGATGGTCCGGGAAACGTACGGTGGTCTGTTAGCGCTGACCGTGGAGAGCACCCAGGGCTGCGCTTGTCAGCCGCTCCTCTGCAGCCAAGCTCCAGGGAAGGCTGAGGACGGCTGTCTCTGAAATAAAAGCTTAGGAATGATTTTATAGCCGGTTTAGTATATGAGATAGGTCCCGAGTAGATATTTATCACTACTATGAACATGGAAGAGAATGTTTGCTTAAAGAGCTGTAGGGTGGCTTGAAGCGGGCGGCCTCAGCTGTGTGACAGATGAAATGTGAGCACAGCCCCGAAGAGTCACTGTAGACTCGGTGCCTCTAGGTATTTTAGTCTAATGAGAGATGGTGCTGACCTGGCCGGAAGCAGGAAGCCTTTCAGTCCTGTGTGTCTTTCTGGAGTAAGAAGGGATGTGTTTTGAGGGGTTTGGAGTGAGGATAGAGAACAGGTGATAAAAGAGGATGAGGAATCATTTTCTAAAAGGGAAAAGAAGCAGCAGTTAATATGATATAATGATGGTAGTCACAGGAGGGCATGAATCATCACCAGATTCCATTGACTGATTTTATAAATGGCTTTTTAATCTTCATTTTAAATAGAAAAATTTATAGCTAGCCATGTTTTATTTTAAACAGACTGCTGAAATGGGCTAATAAGAGTTAACTCTGACATTGATTATATACTGTAAAATACATTTACCACCCGCCCACCAATCCCTAATATATTTTAAATATCTTTTAAATAGGATTTAATTAAATATTACGCAGTCATCAAAAATCACAAAGTCTAATGATGTGGAGACATTTTTATAACATAACATTATACCAAAAAGGCAGTATAAAAATTATATACAATAATAGAGCGGGTCTCAAAGTATGGTCCTAGAACCAGCAGCGTCTGCACCACCTGGGAGCTTGTTAGAAATCCAAATTCCTGCTCTCACCCTAGATGTAGGAAATATAAAATTCTGGGGGTAGGGTCCCACAATCTGTGTTTTAGTGAGTTCTCCAGGTGGTTCTGCTGCACAATCAGCTTTAGGAACTACTGACTAATAGATCTCAACCTTTGTTCTATCTTAGCACATCTGAGGATTGTGACAGAGCATTGGTGACTGTGGCAGGGATTTACCACCCTGGTTAGAGCTAGGGAAGGTCATTCCTCTCCTGTTAAGAATTAGTGGAATAAATAATGAACTCTAAACAAGCTGAAAAATGTATGCATTCACTGAGGATGGAAGAAAAAATATTACAAATGTCAAGTCTAAATCTTTGCGGGGAAGGATTCAGACATGGTTTTTATAATTTGGGGAAAAAGTTATTTTTAAAATTCAATTTAGTAAGCATTGATTTATACACATTTTTAAGAACACAGACAGTTTAAAGGAAAACATTGATTTTGATTCATTTCCCTTTAAGGTGGAACGAGGAAGCCCTAAGAGCTGCTTCTTATTTTTGGGGTCTGTCCTGTGCGAAGTCAACTGGGTCAGTGTGCTCTCTGATGCCTGGAGCCCCAGTCCCCACCCAGAGACCCGGAGCATGATTGTCTGCCTCCTTTTCATGATGATTTTATTGGCAAAGGAAGATCAGCTGGTAGACCAAGCAGTAAGTTTGGAGAGCCTGTGATGAAGACTTGGCAAGGCTTCCTAGAGCCCCACTTCCTACGAGGTTGTAGCTTTTCACTTGTTTCCCTAACACCTCTGTCAGTGTGAATATCTGCTTGGCATATGGGATGTGCCTTCAACTAGGCGCCCGATTTTCTGGGATCGTTCATAATCTAATTCTGGGTTATGAAGGGAAGCACACTGAGTTAGAGAATGCAAGTCAATTTTATTTTACATCTCATTAATTGCTAGTTCTGCCACCAGATCTGAGAGTTCCTTTGAAAATTGGGTTCTGAATACTTACAGATTTTAAAGTTAATGTGTTTTTGCCAAGACCTTGGTTATTACTTTCACTAGTACTTCTAGCTTCAGTAGATACTTACTTGACATCTTAACTGTTCAGTGCTTATCATAGGCCATCTTAGTGATCACTCCATAGACTAGAGATACATATTTCTGGGAAACTGAGAACTCCGAAACTAAAGGAATATGTGTTTTATTTTTAGGATTCACCTCTCCTGAACCTCCTCGGACAAACAAGCTCACTCTCGTGGCATCTTGTGGATACCGTGTCCTACCAGAGCGTGCTCAGTTATTTCAGCAGCCATTACCAGCCAGCCATCATCCTGGCAAAGGAATCTTCTGCGGAATTAATCATGAAGCTCCTAAGAGTGTCTGCGGGCCTTTCCATTCCTACTGACAGCCAGAAACATCTTGTAAGTTGAGTGGGTGCTTTAAAAGGCAGAGTGTTCTTCAGGATTGTGGTAGTGGAGGTGCTGCTGAGGACGGTCTCAAACCCTGTGATGGCTCAGGTGAAAGAGTTAGAGGATGTGTACCATTGTGTACTCCTGTTTTGGCCTCTCAGATCCTTTAGTTTTAATTATCTCTTTTGCTAAACCTTCACTTACTAGCAGTCCCACACGCTAACAAGAGGGCGGCAGGATTGAGGGCGGCAGCCTGTGGTTTAGAGATCTGGATGTCACTGGCAGCAGAATGGCAGTGAAATGATGAGCATGAATTTGAGGTCTGACAAACTCCGGTCCCCAGCTCACGGCCATTCCGACGTTGGTTTTCTCATCTGAGTTGGAAATAGTACTTTGCCTCAAAGTGTTGTTGTGAGAATTAAATTAGGTAGTGAATATAAAAGTTTTTGGAAAAGTTTCTGGCAAGTAATCAATGTGTAGTTAACATTGCTATTGATGTAGTGAAAAAGGAAGAATGTTCTGGAATTTGGGAGAATGTGGGTTTTGGTGTAAGTGTTACCACAGATTTGCATATCCCTAGACACAGGGCCCTTAGACACACACCTGTCTTCATGTGGCCTCCTGCTCTGTCCTCGCCTCTCCCTCCCGAAGCATTCAGAGCAGTGACATGCCCCCAGGGAATACTCAGTTTACACTGCTCGCATGGATTCAAATGAATGCTCCTTTTATTATTTGTCAGGATGCAGTTCCAAAGTGCCGAGCCTTCACTCATCAGATGGTTCAGTTCCTCAGCTCCCTGGAACAAAATGGAAAAATCACCTTAGCAGTCCTAGAAAAGGAGATGTCTAAGCTCTTGGATGATATCATCGTCTTTAACCCACCTGGTGAGTGGCCCATGGGCCATCGTGTCTCCATTCAGTGGGTGAATCCCTGCTCTTGTGAGATCAGGGGCCTGGGCAGGACACTTTCAGTCTTGTTCCCAGAGAAGTGGTGCTCGGAGAGAGGATGGGCTGTCAGATGCTGGTGTGAGATTAACGGGACTGAGGGCTAAGCTAGACAGCTGGATTTAATAAGTAGGAGGGAACCAGAGACAGCCAGTGAGCAGCATCCCGAGATGCTTTCGCTCTTCACTGGGAGAGCCCTTCAGAATCACCTGTAGACGTGTAAAGAGACTGTGTGTGGAGAGCTTGTGCTCTTGGCAGTTTGGTGGACTGGGTATCCTGACTGCTTCTGCTGAAAACAACTAAGAATGCTGGACAAAATGTTTTTAGGAAACCGACAATGAAACTTGTCATGAGGTGCTGGAAAATCTTAGAAGTCAGAAGCTAAGTGAAAGGAGGAACCCATAAACGTAGATAGAGTGCTAAACTGGCTTCCCCCTTGAAGGCTTTTACGGGATCATCTTAGACTGGGGTGGGGTAGGGGGGCACTAAAGCCCAGGGCGGCTGGAGATGGGGGCCTGAAAGGAGCTCGTATACATCACCCACAGGATGGCATCTTCAGTGTAAGGATGAGCCAGAGATAAACCTGCCCCTGGGAGAGGAGAGCAAAGACAATAATCCGTTTGACCTGGGTGTTGGGTCAGATGTCTGTGTGGTGGGGAAAGAGAGCTGTCTCTTTTGAAAATTAGTAGGCATAAGCTGACCCTCATGTGTGTCTGAGCCACAAATTCCTACTACCTAGACTGTCCAGAGAAAAATCCCTCAGCCTGGGAACTGAGTACAAGTTGTTCTGGGTTGGCAGTGCCATTAGATGCCCAGGGGAAAGCACCCACAGAGCCGCGTTGGAGAAACCCATCTTCAGCTCGGGCCTCAGAGTTCCAAGGAATATGAACTCATAGTAAAAAAAGAAAAAGTCATAAAACACACAAGGAAACAAGGCACCACAAGCAAGTCAGCAGAGAACGACTTAAGATACTGAAATAATTAGTACAGTAAACAAAAAAGTATTTTTATCTATTTAATAAAATAAGAGAAATTTGAAAATGTCGGTAGGAGCAAGAAATTATAGAAATATACAGCTTTGAGAGAGAATCCGATACTCTAGAAATGTAAAATATAGCACTTGTGATAAAAACTTAATGGGTAAGTTTAACAGCAGGTTCAACTCATTTGAAGAGAAAATTAGTAAACTGGAGAATACATATGAACATAGTGTCCAGAATGTAGAACAGACAGAGAAAGAACATGGAAGCGAGGTTAGAGGGCCTGGGGGACAGGCTGGGAAGATGGAACATACATGCAGTCATCCAGTCAGAATTCCCGGAGAGGACAGACAGACCTGGGGGGAGGCAGGAATAGCCGGAGAGACAGCAGGGCTGAGAATTTTCCATGGCCGATGAGCACAACACTCCTTAGATTCAGTGAACCCAGCAGATCCTAAGCGGGCCAGAGAAATGCACATCTCTACACACTGTCACACTGTGGTGATGCTGCACGAGCACCAGGGAAAAAGGAAAGAACTTTCACATCCAGGAAGGAGGGACGGACGGACACCTACAAAGGAACGTTTACACTGCTGATTTCTCAATAGCAACAAAGGAAGCTAAGACAGTGGAACAGCTTCAGTGTGCTGTGCGGAAGTGACTTGTAACCTGGAGCTGTAAACTAAGAGAAACCATCTTGCAAGGATGAGGGTGATACAAAGATACTTTCATTGAAAACTGAGATTGTTTGTCCCCATGACATCACTTGAAGGAAATCCTAAAGCATGTTCTTTGGGTAGAAGTAGAGTGATCACAAGTAAAAAGGCTTGGATTATAAGCAGGAAAAGTAAGCAGAGAAAGTAGTAAAATGTTAGGCACATATGGAAAACTATGTAACCATGCATTTAGGGGTTTAAAAAGCAAAAGCAAAAATTAAACTATATGGCCACAAGTACATATAAGTTAGGAAGGAGGTTGACTTAAAAGCATCTAAAGTTTTAGTATGGTTTGAGAGGGTCAATAAATTGACTAAATTTACATCTTGGTAAAATGTGAATGTTGAAATTGCTAAGAAATTCACTAAAAGAATAGAAATAAAATGTATAATTTCCAAGTTAGTGGAGGGAGATAAAAAGGAATGGCCAAAGTGCATTCGGTCCAAAGAAGGCAAGAAAAGAAGCTTGGAGAAGGTGAGAAAAATAACCAAAATAAGATGGTAAAATTTAAATACATCAGTAAATGTAAATGGACAGATATTCAGCTTAAAAGACGAAAGTTTGTCAGACTGAATTAATAATGAACATCCAGCCTTAAGCTGTTTCTAAAAAGTACATATAGAGCAGAGGATATAGAAAGCTTTCTATAAGGCAATCATATCAGGCAATTATTAAAATAGAAAGCTGGCGTAGTAGATTAATATTGGGCAGATAGGACTGTGAAGCAGAAAGCATTACAGAGCCAGGTGATCTCTAGGGTGTTTCCCTGCTTTGAAGTTGCATGACAAAAAATAAATAAAAGCATTAGTAGAGATAGAGTCATTGGAAATTGATAAAAGGTTTAATCCACCAGGAGCATATATTAATGATAAATGTATTTGTACCTAATAATACAGCAGCAACTGCAAATATCTGAAGTGAAAGCTGACAAAATTAGGAAGAGAAAAGTCAGATTCACTCACAGTAAGAGATTTTGCCACACATCTCACAGTAATTGATGAAGTCGAAGGAGAATCAGTAAGGCTTTAGGAAGTCTGAAGAGCCCCACTGGGTGTAGTGCGCACGTGGACAAGATGTGCCCTGTATATGCGGGATGAGTCCCCTGCACAATGGCTAAGGAACCTCACCCTTGTTCAGCTTAAAGCCAGTCTCCACCAATCCCAAAGGACTGGTGTGCAACAGACCACAGTGCAGTCAACTTAGGAATCAGTAACAAAATACAACTGTACCCTAGAAATTAAGAAGCAAACTTTTAACTAACTGATGATGACCAAAGAAGCAGTCATAATAGAAATTTAGAAGATTTGGAACTGGATAAAAAAACAGAATGCATCCAAACTTGTGGGGTGCAGCTAAAGTGGGACTTAGTTTCTTGGCCTTCAGTGCTTATATTAAAATTTTAAAAAGATGAAGGCTAATAAGATAAGAATCCAGCTTAAGAGGTTATAAAAAGAATAGCAAAATACGATCAAAGACTGTGGAAAGAAAGAGATAATAATCTGGAGAAGATAAGTAGGAAGAGAGTGAGTGTGAAGAACAATGAAAGTGGCAGATAAACGTGTAGGTGAATCTACATGAAACATGACTGTCTAAAACAATAATAATAGAAATGCCTCCCGGGGATAAGGCACCAGCAGGGAGAGCTGGTAGGAGTTAGAATGTTACAGAGCCCTGGCACTGCCTTGGAGCCAGTTAACATCAGACTTTTGAAAAGTCAAGAGTGCACGTGTAGTTGGTAAGGCACCTGCTGTAAGAATGTTGGAATGGTGTTTAACTTCCAGACCAAAAGAGAGAAAATAGAATAAGAAATAATGAAGTAAAAGAGAGAAAAAGGGATGTAGAATTTGGGGAATAAATGGAAAGTACATTGTAAGATTGTAGATTTAGACCCAGTTACATCAGTAATTAACATTAAATATGAGTGACTAAAATGATCACACTGGATAAAAGAAGGGAGAAAAAGACAACCCAGTAGAAAAAATGAACAAGACCCTTGAATTGACATTCTACAAAAGAGAATATCTAAATGACCAGTATATTTACAGAAAGGTGCTAACCGTGTTAATAATCAGGGAAATGCAAATTAAAACCTTAGTGACAGATGATGACACATCCACCAGAATGAGTACAGTTAAGAAGGTTTCGATACAAAGTTGGCAAGTATGTGGATGAATGTAACTCATGAACTGCTGATCACAGAGGAAATTGGTACAACCAGTTTTAAAAGTTTGGCATCCGTCATCTACTAGTTTGCATATCCTACAATTCAGAATTCCGCTCCTTGGAATATTCCAAAAGAAATGCACCTGTGCCCTGGGAAACGTGAACAGTGTCTGTAGCTATGCATCTGAGGGGATCCAAAACCGGAAACAACCCGTGTGTTCAGTAGAAAGGATGAATTGTTGTAGTATATTCGTATAATAGAATGCAACAGTGAAAATCTGCCACGACGTGGATGAATCTCACAAACGTTTTAATGTTTAGTTAAATACTGTTTGAAAGTAGGCAACTGTAGTATTTAGGGAAGCACAGCAATTGAAAGCTGGTGTCACTGTCTGAGTTGGTTAGAATTGGTGAACAAAAAATCAGTTGAAATTTCTTGTACATACCTGCAATATAGATTTACCGCACAGGGTATATAATATGGTAGGTAAAAAGCAGATTCTGGGACCAGACTGCCTGGGTGTTCCACCTGCTGTGTGATCTTGTACAAGTTGTATAACTTCATCTGCAAAGTGGGGATAATAGTCATACCTGTTTCATATGGGTGTTGTAAGCATGAAATGGGATAGTGCACCTGACCTTTTAGCATCAGCCCCTCTAACCAGTAACACCCAGTCAGTGTTAAAAGAAAAAAAGAAAAATTAGCAGGCGATACCAGAGAAAGGGTTTTAGAGTTGATCAAATGTGTTTAGGCCGTGAAGGTCAGATAATAGCTGGCCAAGCACAGGAGGGGAGGGTGTTCTAGAAAGATCTTCCTCAGAAGAATGACGGGATCAGATCTGGTTTTTAAGAAAACATTTGTTGGCTGTGTTGATGATGCATAGGGAGAGGAGAGGAGAGGGTGGGATCTGTTAGGAGGCTTACTGTATGAGTTTTTTGTTCCTATGAGTCATCATTAAAAGGCACATTAAAATTACAGTTGCTTTTGAGCTGAAATTCAGAGATAAGGCCTTAGAGAAGAATGCCCATACCCATAGGAATACATGACAAAATATGCACTCACACATAGACATTGTTGAACTTACGTCTAGAACTTTGGTTCCTGAAGTCCTTGCTTTGATCATAATAAGTAGGTCTTACAGTAACGTTGTTAGAGTTTATTTAACACTTGCAGGTGGGCGAGTTTGATTTGATAGGTGTGGCGAGTATGACCCAGACTCCCCTGCCCTCGCTGACGTCAATACGGGAGGCTTGTGGTGACAAAGCCCCACTTCTATTCCATTAAAAAAATTTTACCTAGCTTAAGGAGAGCTAGAAGTAGTTGGCAAAAACTATAGCCTGCGAAAAAGGTTTTCTGTTTTGGGATGTGAGGAAGGAATCTACCTCCGTAACCTGCTCATTTGCAGGTGTCTTGTACAATGAATTTGCTTTTTCTTATACGCTGTGCTCTTTTCATCTCTCAGTTTTTTTGAAAGACCCATTTAAATTATCAGTCTGTCCACTTTTCTTTTTCCATTTAAAAAACAAGGAAATAAGAGCTGTTTAAGTTAGGAGCTCTTTTAAGAAGGTTTAAAAGGTGTTTCTTTTCCTTACTTTTATATTTTGTTTTAAGTAATAACCTCTATTCCTTGTAAATCACTCCAGGATATTGATAGCTTTGGTAGTGGTGAGGGTGGAGGTATTTTTCTAGTCCGTTTACCAGGTGACTTCTGAGATCTGCCTACTTGGTTTTCCAAATGAGCAAAGTTTGGAAGCTAAAGTCTAAGTAAGCATGTTCTGATAAATAGTTTAGTCTTTCATGCCAACTTGGTATGTCTCTTTATTAAAGTATTGCTCGGCCACCTGCTGTAACCAGGGGTCTCTCAGTGGTTCCTACTGTGCCCTTACAAAGTACTGATGTGCTGCATCCTATCCTTACCAGCTAAGCACCATCCACAGTATTTGTAAATTGTAAAATGTGCCCAGAGTGCAGCCGAAGTTGCTCACATTCGCGTCGCCGTTCCGGCAGCCTCTCACGGGGTGTGTCTATGTTCCCCCGCAGACATGGACAGCCAAACCCGCCACATGGCCCTCAGCAGCCTCTTTATGGAAGTCCTAATGATGATGAACAATGCGACTATTCCAACGGCAGAGTTCCTCCGGGGCAGTGTCCGGACCTGGATTGGACAGAAAGTGCACGGGCTGGTGGTCCTGCCCCTCTTAACAGCAGCCTGTCAGAGCCTGGCTTCTGTCCGCCACATGGCCGAGACCACGGAAGCCTGCATCACTGCCTACTTCAAAGAAGGTGCGAAGCTCTCTTTAGGTTGGTCCTTTTCAGGCGAGAGCAAAGCTTTGTCAGAAGGAGGTATCTTTCCAGACCCTCCCCAGCGGGTGATTGCGCCACGCAGATTTCCTTGTTAATGTAGCTGATACTTCAGTATGTATTTTGTTTTGTTTGCAAAGATCTGCAGTTAGCGTGAGAACCTATGGCCCATGTTTGTCAGCACAGCCATGTTTCCGTGGAGGGAACCTCTAATTCACTTTACAGTGGGTTTGGATGTCAGACCGGCCCTTTTATGGGAGGCACGTCGTGTAAGTCACAGGCCTAGCTACGCTCTTCAAAACAAATGCTATAAACCAGAATCTTTTTTTTTTTTTAAAGATTTTATTTATTTATTTGAGAGAGAGAATGAGAGAGAGAGAGCACATGAGAGGGGGGAGGGTCAGAGGGAGAAGCAGACTCCCTGCTGAGCAGGGAGCCCGATGCGGGACTCGATCCCGGGACTCCAGGATCATGACCTGAGCTGGAGGCAGTCGCTTAACCAACTGAGCCACCCAGGCGCCCCTAAAACCAGAATCTTTATAATAAGACCCACTGTGTTATTTTTCTCTATTTTGTCACTTGTTAAAATGAGTTTTCATGTAAGTTTTTTATTGCTTTTTGTCACATCTTTTGAACTATTACAAAGAGGTCAATCTCCACCCCACCCCTACCTTTTAAAAATCTTTCTTATTCCCTAACCTCCCTCTAAACTCTGATTCTGGAAACAACATGGTCTGGTTAAGAAGAATGGCTTGGATTAGCACTACTCAACTCTGATACCCAGATATACATTGTGCACACAGTAGGAGAGAAAGAAGGGTGTTAGAGCAAGAATGCCGGGAGGTGCCCATAACCTGCCCCTGCCCTTTCCTGGCAGACCATGACCTGTACCCGTGTCCCCCCATGGAAGGTGCTGTGCATGTCACCGTCTCCCCACCGTCATTCCCCCCAAAGACTTGAGAACCATAAGGATAACACTCCTGCTTCAAATTCATTCATGTTACTAAAATCAAAAAAAATTTTTTTTCAATTGATTTCCGTCGAGGGATGAATCCAGCTAAGCTTTAAAAAGGGGAAATACTTCAGTTGGATAGAATAATAATTTTCCTTGGAAAAGCATACATTTTCATAACATACTTAAAAGGTATTAGATGAAGTTAAGACCCTTGGATGACCGGACAGGCAGTGTCTACCTGCGATTTTAATGACCATAAAATGATGAGAAGGGTGACTCTGAGAACACAGTGCTCAGTTCTGACTTCGGCCCCTCCACAGTGGCTAGCAGGGGATAGGCACTCAGTGTGCGGGCTTTCCAGTCTGAGCCTCCCGGCATGCTTCCTTTGGGTGGCCTCCGGGGTCCCATGGGCTTGATGTGAAGCCTCAAGTGAAAAGATTCATGACAGCAGTTAAATAATTTGATTCCTGTTTTTATCTTGCTGTCTTTTCTTGGTGCTCTTTTCTTAGGTTCCCTCAATCAGAATTTAGGCTGGGGCCCCATTCTGGTGTCCCTTCAAGTTCCTGAGCTTACCATAGAGGAATTTCTGCAGGAGTGCCTGTCCCTCGGCAGTTACCTGACTCTCTATGTCTACGTGCTTCAGTGTTTAAATAGTGAACAGACTCTGAGGAACGAAATGAAAGTGCTGCTCATCTTAAGCAAGTGGTTGGAACAGGTGTATCCAAGGTTTGTTGGCCCTGTGGCTGCCATATTACACTCACTATATTAATATTATCTGTTAGCCTAAGCTTTTAAAGTACTGAATGTCCCCTATACTTAAAATTCAAATGTGGACTTTCAGTTAAATGCGAGTGGAAAGAATCCACTTCTAATTTTATTTTCCTCCTGGGCCTCCCCCACCCTCCCACCCCAGCTCCATGCAGGAAGAGGCCAAGCTGTTTTTGTGGTGGCACCAAGTCCTGCAGCTGTCCCTGATTCAAGCGGAGCAGAGTGACTCGGTCTTGATAGAATCTGTCGTTCGAATTCTGCTCATGCTTCAGAGCAGGCTGAGCCTGCTGGCCGAGGAGAGGCTCAGCTCTGGGATTCTGGGGGCAATTGGGCTGGGCCGGAAGTCACCCCTGTCTAACAGGTAAGGAAGCACCTTCTAAGTGGGCCTCAGCTTCTGCTCCTACTTAGGGATTGTAATACTTTAGTAGGTTTTTTGACTTAAGGGCTAGGCTAGGGTTCCCCTATAGATTAAGGGGGAAAAAAATCACCTGATTACACCTTTATATTTTACAAAAACATTTTTTTTTTCTCATTTTAAAACAACTTTGTTTTCACGTTTAAAGAATGTTTTCTTAGTAGTATCTCTTGTTGTATTTTGGCTTTGTAACCTGACCACACTGCTGATTTCTGTCTGGTTTTGAGCCAGTGACGGTGTGCAGGGTTAGGTGAAAATACCCCAGTTAGCTGCTTCATTGCATACTTTGTCAGGGCTGCCCAGGCCCCACGAAGCAGTCTCCTAGAACTGTAAGTCAAGATGAGTTAAAGTTAACTGATAAGAAGAATAAGTAATGAGAAACAAGTCTTAAGTTTTTGTTGCTAAAAAATTCTGAGGCATGAAAGAATTTGCCACTAGCCTCCCATTTTATCTTACTTATTTGCATAATGGTTTTCTTTCCAAGCCCTTATCAGTGTTGAAACGAGTTCTGCTCCCATTCTCATGTCAGCATTCTTGGTGGAATAGCCCATCCTCTTGTTGCAACTTTGGGAATCACTCAATCCATACGGGTTCACACCATGTCTCTTTCTTTGTGATAGAATTTAACAGGAGTATGTGATTTTGATTCACTTAAGTTGTGGTAGACTACACGTAACATAAAATTTATCATGGCAGCTCTTTTAAAATGTACAATTCAGTAGCATTTAGTACATACACAGTGTTGCAGCCATCACCACATGTTTCTGTCACCCCAACAGGAAATGCTATGCTCATCACATAGTTACTCCCTAGACCCCTGTCCCCTGCATCTCTGGCAGCCACTAATTGACTTTCCGACTTTATTGTGTCTCTTCTGGACATTTCATATAAATGGAATCATGTAGTATGTGGCCTCGTGTCTGGCTTCTGTGACATAGCATGAAGTTTCAGGACTCACCCATGTTTTATCATAAGTCCATACCCCACTCCTTTTAATGGCTGAGTCATATTCCAGTATATGATGTGTCCCACATTTTGTTTATCCATTCATCAGTTGATAGGCATTTGGGTCGTTTACACTTTTTGGCTGTTGTGAATAGTGCCGTTATGAAATTCGTTTACAAATTTTTGTTAGAATACCTGTTTTCTGTTCTTTTGGGTATATGCCCAGGAGTGGAATTGCTGGGTCATATGGTTACTCTGTTACCGAGTAACTGCCAGAACCGATTTTCTTGCACCATCTCTCACATTCACACCAGCAATGTCTGAGAGTTCCAGTTATTCTACATGCTTGCAGCACTTTTTTTTTTTTTAATTTTATTTTTTTTAATTTTTTAAAATTTTTTTATTGTTATGTTAATCCCCATACATTACATCATTAGTTTTAGATATAGTGTTTCATGATTCATTGTGCATAACACCCAGTGCTCCATGCAGAACGTGCCCTCCTCAATACCCATCACAGGCTAAGCCATCCTCCCACCCCCCTCCCCTCTAGAACCCTCAGTTTGTTTTTCAGAGTCCATCGTCTCTCATGGTTCTTCTCCCCCTCCGATTTCCCCCCCTTCATTCTTCCCCTCCTGCTACATTCTTCTTCTTTTTTTCTTTCTTAACATATATTGCATTATTTGTTTCAGAGGTACAGATCTGAGATTCAACAGTCTTGCACAATTCACAGCGCTTACCAGAACACATACCCTCCCCAGTGTCCATCACCCAGTCACCCCATCCCTTCCACCCCACCCCCCACTCCAGCAACCCTCAGTTTGTTTCCTGAGATTAAGAATTCCTCATATCAGTGAGGTCATATGATACATGTCTTTCTCTGTTTGACTTATTTCGCTCAGCTATATACCCTCCAGTTCCATCCACGTCGTTGCAAATGGCAAGATCTCATTCCTTTTGATGGCTGCATAATATTCCATTGTATATATATACCACATCTTCTTTATCCATTCATCTGTGGATGGACATCTTGGCTCTTTCCACAGTTTGGCTATTGGCAGCACTTTTATTCTTGAGTCTGAATGTTGCTTACATTGTTGGGGCAGTATAATGGAAAGGAAGATTAATGCTCCTTCTTGATCTTTTTTAAGATTTTCCTGCAAATGCTAACAGCAACATTAGGTCTGAAATGTGTTTATCTTGTTTTTAAAGAGAAAATGTGGTATTTACTTTAAAATATTTACTTTAATAGTCATTTACTTCTGACCTCTCCTTGACACCTAAGGTTCCGAGTGGTTGCTCGAGGCATGGCCGCCTTCCTTTCAATTCAGGTTCCTTCCGAGGATCAGATCCGTTTGAAGCCTGGCACGGAATTACATCTGACCCCAAAAGCTCAGCAGGTCAGTAAAAACAGCTTTACAGTTCCTGGGTAGGAGTCCTTCCGTCGACCTGCCCAGGAGGCGGGGAGGGGGCAGCGCTGGTCCTTACACACGACGACAACACGAGGTCATGGTTTTCAGGAGTAGCTCATCAGTATGCTCTGCGCCCCGGAAAATGGTTACTGCACCGGCCTGCGTCAGATTTTAAACCGTCTTCGTAGGCGCTTGCCTCGAGCACTGTCACTGCCGTCGTAGAAGAAGCAAGGCCGTGGGCAGGCAAGCCAGTCCAGGATCAGATCTGGTTCTGATGAACGTGGTGTGCTGACCGGCCACCTGCTGGGGGCTGGGCACTGGCCCAGAAGCTGGGGTCACAGTGAAGACCAGTGAGGTTAGCTGAGCTGTAGCTGGGAACCAAGGAAGCAGCTCCTGTTTTGTGAGTCTGGAGGTTGACCACTGCTGGCTGCTGTTGGAATAACCAAACCCGGACAGAGCGGCAGCTGTGAGAAATGCTAGTTTGTTCTAGAACACGGACGGCCACGTGGCAGCGGTCCCATTCCTGCACCTGCAAAAGGCTGGCCGCGTGCGTACAGAGGTGGCTCAGATAAAACGATGGCTAGCGTTCTTGAGTCCTCACTACGTGCCAGGCCCTGTTGTAAGTCTTCACTCACCAGACAGACCCTCCTAACCACCCCAGACGCTAGGGACGGTTCCTGTCCTGGCTGTGTGTGGTGAGGAAGGGGAGCGCAGAGGGGCGGGCGCGCTAGCTTGCACGTGCTGGGCCGGGATCACTCAGCCGGGTGGCTCCACCTCGCCCTCTTGGCGCTTGCACCCCCAGCTCTTCCTCCTCTGCAGCCTTGCAGTGTCCAGGCTAGCCCCGGGCCAGGTGACCTCCTGGGTATCGAGAGCAAGCGTCCAGTGATCCAGTCGGCAGGTTCTTCACAGGCTTCTTGGTCTATGTAAGACCTGATACTTGTCCCGGACTGACCTGACAACTGCTCTCTCAGTCCCCAAAGTCATCGGTGAGCCATGTGTGAACCCCACAGGTGGGCAGGTGATTGTCCCGAGGGCCGGTTGTGAAGTCAGCACAACCCATTTCCGGGTGTATTTGAGACGTCTGACGCCCTCCTGCATCAGAGGAGGTCCCCTGAGCCTTGCCTCTCTGCCTGCGTTCCCTTCAGGCCTGGCTCCCGCTCAGCCCCAGTGCTTCCTGTTCTTAGGTTGAACTCTCTTCACACAGCAGTTAGGTTGGTACCCAAATCTCTTCAGTTTATTTTCCACTCCAAGACTTCTGTCTCCAACCCTCTGGCCATTTACTTCTAAGCTGCCAGTTCGTTTACCATCCTCAAAATCTTCTCCGTCCTTGTTTACTGAGCCAAGCAAATTCTGCCATTTAATCTATATTCGCTAGTGCAGTGGTCCGCATCTCTGAGAGGGGAAGGTGTGGGGGACTTGATGGGCACATTCACCATCCTGGGGGTGGGTGAACTTGTATAGCTGGAAAATAAAACTCTCCCTCCACTAAGAACTGTTACCCTGATTTTGTTTTCTCCAAATAGTCTTTTTCACTTCTCCCACTATGAAGGAAAGAAATTTTAAAATTATGGGATTAAAGAATGTAAAGAGGGGCGTGGGATGCCTGGGTGGCTCAGTCGTTAAGCGTCTGCCTTCAGCTCAGGTCAGGATCCCAGGGTCCTGGGATCGAGCCCCACATCGGGCTCCCTGCTCCGCAGGAAGCCTGCTTCTCCCTCTCCCTCTGCCTCTGCCCCTGCTTGTGTCCCCTCTCTCGCTGTCCGTCTCTGTCAAATAAATAAATAAAATCTTAAAAAAAAAAAAAGGTCATGGGAGCACCTTCATTGTTTCTGGCGGGCAAAGCCGGAGGAACTTGATCTGTACTTCGTTTGTTGACTGATCGAACTACCTTATTGTTTATCCTCAGCAGCACTTAGACACTGGTTTCTTTTGAATTTCATACAGTTAGCTTAATATGACATGATTTTGTAACGTGAGAACAAACCCAACAGCAAATCAAACATCGCACAGGCCATTGGCACCTGGGATTTCCGGTTGAGGGGCTTGCAGCAGGGGCTCTCTGTGCAGAAGGGTTGGGAAACAGCACAGGCCAGGAGGAGGGAGGGCTGGATGTGGAAGGCGGCCGAAGCCGGAGAAACTTGAGTTGCTGGCTTCCTTCCGCTGTGGTTAATCAGTGAGTGCCTGCCTCTGGGACCTGTAGTTCTGTAAGCTTCCCGGAGGCTCACGGTCGTAGCAGATAACGGCAGGTGTGCTGCACCTGAGGGAATCACGTTGTATGCGTCTGTATGCTTAACCCTCTTGTCTTCGTGTCTTTTAGGCTCTGACTGCTCTTGAATCCTTGACATCAAATAAGCAGTATGTTGAATACCAGGATCAGATATCACAAGCTGCACAATTTATAAAGCATCCTGGCCATTGCCTCCAAGATGGGAAAAGCTTCCTGGCTCTTCTTGTTAACTGTCTCTATCCAGAAGTGCATTATTTGGACAACATACGATAGTGACACTGAGTATCTCAAGAAACCCTGTTGCTGTTTACATTTACATTTAACTTTGCTGTTGCACAAGTAACTTCGCTCAGTCTCACTGCAGAGCTCAGTTTGGCCAATGAGTTTGCTGACTGCAATGCAAGTCGGGAGGCACTAGATAATTCTGTTGCGCATACGCATGTGTGTGTGCGTGTGTGCGTGTGTGCGTGTGTGTGTGTGTGTTTTCTTCTTGAAACTTCTTGGGGCCTTTTTAGTTTTTATGTTCACCCGACAGGAGAAACTTACTGAGTCCCCCTTGGGCACAGAACCACTCTCAGCTGCTGGAGCCCCAGTCACCTCACAGGACCCCACACAGAGCTCTTCTGTGTCTCCATTTCTGTCTTCCCTATTTTATTTAAATCTCAAGACTGCTGTGCCAGATCCAACCGCTTTGGGAGTCATGTAGAACCCTCACTTTTGAACCCCATTTGTGTTCTTTCCAGGTAAAAAAAGCTTAGAAAATTTCTGCATTTCTCACAGGTGGGGAAATACACCAGCTTAAAAGTATCACTTCCCTCAGAATGGAGATAAGAACGCTGAATTAAAGTGAGTCATTGTCTAAAATGGGGCCACTTGATCCTGATTGTAGTGGACAGCAGAGATGGTGACAAGTCCATTTCCATCCAGCTGTGGTCCTTATGGAGAAGGAGACATCCCTGTGAACCGAGGTGGCACACTGGTGGCGTGTTTTGTGTGACCCCCATGGTGGAGAGTGTGCTCACTGTAGACATAATCTCTGTGGAGCCTACCCCAGCCCATTCCCTCACTCAGGTCACTTCCTCCGTCCCTGTAGACATCAGAGTTCGCAACTCTTGTTAGACACCAGGCTTGAAATCGGAAGGCCTTGCTGTCTAGAAAGAGACAGAGTCTGAGAACTTGATGCTCTGGGTCCCTGTGTGTTTCTTCATTCCACATGTAAAGTCAGGTGAAGTTAGCACACCTGCTGAAGCACTTGTCCATGGACATTGAGCTTTTCCCAGTAGCCCTGTGCCTTCTGTTGTTGGTAACAGCTCACTCATTACCAATGCCTTTCTGTAGTGTGGCCTTGTTCTGTCGCCAGCTTCTTGCTCTCGTCATTTCCCCCCCGGAATGAACAGTTTGACTTTTGTCTTCCTAATTCTCTTGGCTCAGAATTGGTTTTGTTTGTTCAGCTTGCATAATATGTCTTCTGTTCATGGGTTACTTATAACCCAAGGGTATTTACCTAAAAATATCTGAACTGAGAGCTCTTAGCAGGGGGTAGGGATCTAGGTTAACGGAGTGATAATCTCTTTTTCAGATATCCTATGTAGTACTTCCCCCAACATGTGGAAGTGTGCAGGAGCTGTTCTTCATTTCAAACTTCTCTAGTTGGACAGAACACTTCTGCCTCACAGAGCTCATCCCCGTGCAGCCTCCGAGTTTGTGTAGGTCACGAGGTGTCCGTCTCAGAGGGGCGCGTCACAGAGCTAGCCTGCGTTTTGCTTCTCTCCACTTTCAACATCAGGCAGCTTCCCTGTGCTGTGTAAGAAAGTGTTAGAAGCTGTGAGCAGTTTGGTGGCCGATTTGGCAACAAAGATTTTATGACAGGAGGGGTTTTGTGTGCTCTTTTCTCTGAGGAAGCTGTAATTATTGGTATCCTAGAATGTGAACATTTTTGAGTGACAGTATGTACATTTTAAAGAAAATTATGATTATTAATTTTCGAAGGTTTGTAATATTTATAATGTGTTTGGTCTGTAAAAATCATCAAAAATAAAACCAACCTTTGGTTGTAGCTGGCAAGACTACGAATTTTAGGGACCTCACACTATCTTGTCAAGTATTTCAGTTGAAGTCGATGCAGGCTTTCGGCCTGATGTGCTCTGTTTCATTTGACACTGGAACTTGATTATCAGAGGGGGTCGGTGAAAGCGCCTCCTCTCTGACTCCTTCGGGCTTAGCAGCAGTGGGAGCTTGGCTCCCCGCTCGGTTCCTCCGAGCTGCTCTGGGCCAAGAAAGCGCTTTAAAGACCGTGAGATGCTTCAGAAGGTGGCAGCGCTGCTGCGGCCTCCTGGGGCGGAAGAGACCGGCCTCCCCGTTGGCTTTCAGGAGTAACGCGCCTTTGCTGCCGAGAGTAGTCGGCCTCCGGAGCGCGCAGGGCCGGTTTCGGACGCTGTTACCCGTGCTGTGCACGGCTGTCCGGATCCAGCCGGCCCCAGGCCGCCCGCTCCGAGCAGTGCTGGAGGCCCGCTGGCCCACACCTGCCCGCACCTGCGCACACCTGCCCTGCACCTGCCACGGGCGGCACCTGCTTCCCACAGGGGTGTCTGGCAGCTTCCTGGCCCATAACGAGCACCTCCCCTGCTTCTGCCCCCCCACCCCACCCCGTCTCCCCCAGCTCCGCAGCACGCAGAGCTCGGTCCGAGAGGCACCCTCGGTCTCCCTCCCCAGGCTCCCACGCCTGTGACAAGTGAACACGGCGGAAAGCTGGGAGGCGCAGACGCTGAGGACAGGAGGTGGTGCTGATGTGTGCCCAGCCTGCTGGAGGATTTGGGACCCGCCCCGCATGTTCCCAAAGCTCCTGGGCACGCAGAGGACCTCATGATCTGTTTGGGGCTCAGTCACATCTGCTTCCTGGGGTTGCGGGAGTCGCTCAGTCCTGAGGCGGGGGCAAGCCTACCCAGAAGATGCAAACCCCCAGAGTAGCCTGACCTCACTTTAACCAAGTGCCAACCGCGTTCCTCCCGGTCGGTTACTAAAGTCAGTGTGTCCACGTTGTACAAGGTAGAGTGTGCATGGCCTTTCTTCCTTTTGAATGAAGGTGATACTCAGTTTTCTACTGGGTTTTTAATACTAAGCTTAATGATTTCTTCTGGAGCAGGAAGCAAATGCTATACAATCGTGACTGAAGTCAGCAAATGCTATACAATCGTGACTGAAGTCAGCAGGGACATTAAAGCTCATCTGGTCCCACTTCTCATTCAGCAGGGATCCCCAGCCCTGCTCTTCCAGCCTCCCCTGCTGACCCCCTCCTGCCTTCTCCTTTGCCCCTCCCCGGCAGCCCCCAGGCCAGTAGTCCCCCCCTTCGTGGGCAAGGCCAGGTGGCCAGTGACCAGCTCTCTCTCTCTAGTTCTACTTTACATAGCACCAAAGCTGGCCTGATAACATCGGTAACGGTTTGGCAGGAGCAGGCCAGGCCGGGGCTGCTCTACTCCTACTCCTCGGACAAATCTTCCAACACTCCCAGACCTCCTCACGCCTCTGGCCCCACCCGTCCACCTCTTAGTCTTCAGGCTAAATGCTCAGTGCCTTCAGTTGGCCGTCTTCCACCCAACGTCTAACAGGGCTGCTCTTTGGGAAAAGTGCCCACGTTAGCGCATGGTACTCCAAAAGGGCCGTGTCCATGAGTAGCAGGGCCAGGACTCGGGAGACAGATGAGGCTCCAAGGGCACAAACTGGAGGCGGCACTCACCTGCAGGCATCTGGAGAGTGTGCTTCCTTCCGTTCCGTGCCCTCTGCCTGGCCCCTGCCCTGGGGGGTCAGTCACCGCAGCGAGGGCCCAGCAGCCATGTCCACTGCCCAGGCCCCGTGGACGGCATCGGCTCTCAGCAGCTGTGCCCCGCGGTTGGCACATTCAGTTAGTGGTGGATTCAAACTCCAGACCTTGTTTAACGTCGTTTCCTTCCAAAGACTGGTCTCACCTGTCAGCACAATGAGCTTATAATAAGGCTTTGCACATATCTTTTAAAACTGCTCTTCATGGGGCGCCTAGGTGGCTCAGTCGTTAAGCGTCTGCCTTCGGCTCAGGTCATGATCCCGGGGTCCTGGGATCGAGTCCCGCATCGGGCTCCCTGCTCCGCGGGAAACCTGCTTCTCCCTCTCCCACTCCCCCTGCTTGTGTTCCCTCTCTCGCTGTCTCTCTCTGTCAAATAAAATCTTTAAAAAAAAAAAACAAAACTGCTCTTCATTTTGGACCAACTTTATGGCTTATTTTGAGGTAGTAGCTGAATTTTTTTCTGCTCAGTTAACTTTGTCTTATTAAACAAAATGGAGAGTATAATGTTGGAAACAAACATGCCTTTTTTACTTTTAAGTATCCTCGTACTGATCTTCCGTTTGAATCTGGGTTGAGCTGGATAAAGTTCTTGGCTTACAGCCCGGTGCTCATACTGACCTTGTTCTGGTCTGTGGTGATCCTCACACTTAATAGAGCCACCAAGTGTCCTGTAGAAACTATAGTTGATGCTTCCTCTAGTCCGGATGGGTTCCTGATTTCTGATGACAATAACTTGAAAAAAATAAACTACTGACCCTGTTTTGGGGTAATGAGATCACTTAAGGAATGAATGTTGTTTATTATAACTTTCATTTTTTAATGTACAGATGTAGTATGTCTGAGCACTGAAGGTTACAATTCATTTTTCTTTCAATGGCTTAAAATCACTTATGGGGCAACAAGTACTTCCTAAGTGTATTTAACCCTTTCCTTCCCACGTGTCTAGTGTGGCCTTACCACAACTTATTTGTTCATTAAATGTGCAATATTCACTTCCTATTCATTGTTCAGCATTTTACAGGCTTGTACAAAGGATGAGTTTTTATGTAATGATGATAAGCAGGGAGAAATGAGAATTGGTTTAAGTAAAATTCTGCAAATAAACCAGATTCAAATTTCACTTACATGTGGTGGACAGGTCTCATTTTTTGGCAAGTTGGTTGGCAGGTCTTGTCATCCAGAAATCACACTAAGAAAAAGGTGAAATTAGAAAGCTCATAGTGGGTAGAATCTATATATTGTGACAAGTCACCACACCGCACACAAGGCCTCAAAGAGAATTTAATGTTTGGGGGCTTAAGGCCCGGCGTAGACAGGAGGCCCCCTGGTGATCCCAGAGAGTTCAGGAGAGTCCTTGGAGTCTGATGTGGTTGTGACCTGAGGAGGAGGAGGGATCGGAAGCTGCAGGAAGCCTCCACCGCCAGAGTTGGTGGGCGGGGGTGGGGCACCTCGGAACCTGAGCTTGCTCTTACTATTCGTTTTCATTAACATTTGTAAGACACATCTTGAATGGGCCAAAGTATGGTGGGAGGGTCTGCACTTTTGGGAGTAACATCAGTTTGGAATTTCACCCAGGGACAGGGCCCCTTCCACCCCTGTCTGGGTTTGGCTTCCTTTTCCAGATAGAACCACAGGATTAAGGGATTGGAAAGTGGCTTAGAGGCCAGCTGCGCCACCTCCTTGTAGTGTAGGAATCCGGTTACCTGTCTCTGGATGAGTGGGCTTTCTTGCTGGGCCGGAAGTGGTCCCTGGCACCGTGGGGCAACCCAGAATAGAGAAGGTCTTCATCTTCCTCTGAAAACTCCTCCTCTTCTGAAGACAGTCCTCTTCCCTCTTGGTCTTCTTTGTTAGCCAAACCCTTGTAGGAAACAGCCCTGCATTCCCTGGTCTGTTGGTCAGAGTGACCAACATGGCCTCTCACCTGGACGCCATATTTTAATATCGCCTAAATTTGTGGCTTAGACCAGATTTACCCTGGACTCTCTCAGCCTTCCCAGGCTGACCTGCTCCCTGCCTTGTCCTTCTTAATCAACCTTCCTTAAGGCCCCTCTGCCTACCTTCCCTTTCCCTTCCCCCTCCTTCCCACTCTTAGCCTCCCCCACCCCTCCTCCTCCTTTGGTGGAGGTATGGAGGTGAGTGTCTGGGCAATCTTCTGCTCTGGGGACCCTTTGAGGTCACTTGCACACAGGACTTGGAAGTGACTGTGGAAGACAAAGGTCTGGGGGCCCAAACCCAGGGAAACCCAGAGAGTTCCAATCCCAAGTAATTCTATATCCTTATACTGGCAGATCATGTTTTTCTCCCTTTAGTTCATAAAACAGGACACAGAGGAAGGGCACAGGAGAGGAGGAAAGCCTGGGAAAGAGGAGGCAGCACATGGATGTGGAAGGAGCTGGGACGGGGCCACTTCCCTCCCAGAGATTTTCCCTTCATTGTAAATGAGGATAATTGCAGCCTTTCTTGTCCCCTGGGTTTATAGCGAGAACTCCCTGAGGTCACAGAGGTGGAGGCACTCAGGAAATGTGAGGGGCTGTTGTTGGGGGCGGGGGACCAGTATCACTGACCTAAGTGGCCAGGGCTGGTGGTAGGACAAAGCCTGGGACCCCTGACTCTGGGTCTCTAAGGTCCCACTGGCCTGAAGCCCTGTGAGCAGTGGGGCCCCCCGTCTCTCCCGTCCAGGCTAGCAAGGGGGCTGCATGTGAAAACTCAGCCCCACTGTGGGTCACTTCTGTCCCCAGGCAGGGCCTACCTTCAGTGTAAATTATCTCACGGAGACACATCTTGATATAAAAGGTTAGCTCCTCAAGGGCAGGGAAAGTGTGTTGGGCTCTTGGTGGATCTGGGTGGGTACCCAAGGCCATTGTCATCTCTTCCTCCCGCTGCCCATCCCTGGGGGCAGTTGGTGGGAGGCAGGGGAGGGCAGTCTCCGGGCTGTCAGAAGCCCCTCTTGGGACTAACGGGCTCACGTTCCCAGAGCACTGTACGGAGGAAGGGAAGGCTCTAGCTGTGTGCCCTGGGCCACACTGGGGAGTCCGGTCTTGAAAACGCTCAGTCTCCTGGGTCTCTTCTCTCCGCGGCTTCTTCGGGGCCGGGGACCACGTGCTGACTGCGCCTGTCGCCCGTGGCTCTGGTCCTTGCTTGCCATGACAGAGCCCCTGTGCTCTTAGATGGTCTGGTTGGGGAGGACGGTGGCTCTGCTCCGCGGAGACCTCCCAGTAGCAGCTCCAGGCTCCCAGGGGTCTGGTGATGGCCAAGTGCACCCCCCACCACCACCCTCCCCTTCTGCTCCTAGAGCAGCTGCGTTCTCTGGAGACCAAGCAGGAGGCCACCTGTGCCCTGTGAGCAAATTGGTAGAGGGAGTGCCAGAGGGAGCCTCTGCTGTCCCTCCTCAGGGTGCTCCCACGGCCCATCACCACGTGTGAAACCACTCCATCAGAGGCGCATTTCTTTGAGGAATGCCGCTTCTGCAGTTTCTGGAAGACCTACTTCGCACTGCACACACCACAGGAAGGAACACTGGCTGGTTAGCTCGCTCCCTTGTAAGTTGGGCCAGAGCCAGAGGCATTCTCAGACTCTAGCTTGCTTAAGAATTGCCTGGAGTCAACTGGACCCTGGCTAGAGACAACAAGCTAAAAAAACCGTTTTGAGAACTGGGTAAATACAAATGTGGGCTGTAAGATGGTATTGTTCAATTATTGTTAATTTTCTCCAATGTGCTAATGGCATTGAAATTATGGGGGCGCATGCTCTTGTTCTCCGGAGATGCAGCTGACGTATTTAGAGGTGAAGTACTGTGGTGTCTTGAATGGTTTACTCTTGAATAGTTCAGCCAAACACACATGTGCGTGCATGCTTGCACACACACGTGCATGGGCACATTAGGAAATACAGCAAATATGGCAAAATGGTAGTACTGTTGAATGTGGGTGGTGGGTATGTGGATGATCATCTTTTCCAGCTTTGTGTGTGTGTGTGTGTGTGTGTGTGCATGTTGGAAAATGATCACAATACAAAGTTACGGGCAAAATCACGTGAGCATTTGTTTAAGATTCCAGTGCCCACCCTCAGAGCCCACTTTTAGGAGGCCCAGGTGGCACTCAGAATGGGGATGTGAGCAAGCTCCCCAGGTGCTCCTGACACAGGTGACCCTCAGAAACCACTGCAGCAACACTGCTCTGAGAGCCCAGGGTGTCCAGGTGGAAAGCGCAGCCCAAGCGCGTGGGGTGTGTGGGGCAGGTGCAGCGCCAGGCCGGGGAAAGCATCCCGCTGGGCAGTACGGGGAGTCAGCACCATGCTGGGCCGCTTGGGTGCCCGGCTCCCTTCTGCTTCTCGGCCCTGTTGGGGGCAGCACTGGCCACCGCGTGGGAGGCTCCTCTCGCTGCAGCCCCAGCTCCAGCCGCCGTGCCTCTCTCTGTGCTCACATCCCAGCAACTTTCAGCTGCTTCAACATCATGCTGTGTCCGACCTCCTGGCCTTTGCCCAGACTGTCCTTTCTGCTTAGAATCACCTTTGTTCTTAACCTTCCAATTTCCATCCTTCCCCATCACACATACCATCTCCATGTCCCCTCCTCCAGGAAGCCTTCCCAAGACTGGGTCAGTGATCCCTTCTGTGTGCTCCCACAGCACCTTCAGCATTTTCCACTTACTGGTCTGTGGCTCGCTAACGTGAGAAATCCTGGAGTCTTACTGTGGAGCCCTCAGGGCTGTGCCCCGGGCTTCGGGGTTTCCTCACTCCAAGTGGTGGCAGGTTTCACTGCCCAGCCCCTTGAGGGTTAGTGGGGCAGGTGGCTAGTCCTGCTCTCAAGTGGGAGACCCTCTAGTGCTTTCTTTTTATCTCCAACCCAACAATCCACAGCGAGAGATGCTGGATCCGTGGGAGCCCGGGACCCCGCCAGTCCATGATGGGCACGTACCTTCGGTAAGAAGAAACCCTGTTTTCAGCCACTGTGATTTGGGGGTTTGTCGGTTAGCACAGCACAACCGAGCCCAGACTGACTGATAGACACCCCTTACTCATTTCCGTACACACGCCTGGCCCAATTCCTCGCACAAAACGGACCCTTAAGAAGTAATTGCTGTCACAGTTTTTCTTGGCTGCAAAACAGGCCTCAAAGTCCATGCAGATGTTTCAAGACACACCACCCGTGTCCCTGGCTTCTTCGTTGGTGATATAGGACCCTCCATGCAGATGCCCACGGTATCCTCGTACAAGGAGGTGCAAATGCTGACGCATTTTTGGCAGTTCAAACAGCCTCCTGGATGGATCCCCAGTTAACCATGGGCTGCTGACACCCACAGGCCCTGGCGAAGGCTCTGGTGAGCAAGGGCACCTCGCCACCCACTGCCCTGCTTATTAACTTGTGAAGATCCCTCCACTTCAGGCCACCTCCCCAGAAGAGCATGAGCCAGGGCCCCTCCCCACTCTGGGTTACCAGCCTAGCTTTGGGAAAAGCTCTGAGGGAAAGTCCCCATCGCCTCTTCAGTCCCCTAGCTCTGTGACCCTTTCCTCTTGCCAGCTTGCCTGGCTCTCAAGCACACCTGCTCCCCCCCTCTCCTGACCCCAGGGACTGCGGGAGCTAAAATGCACACGCTCGCACTGACGTGTGAATGTGGAAGGCAGCACTCCACAAAGTCAGCCTGAGAGGCCTAGGGCAAATGCCGTGAAATTGCTGGTGCTTTTGGACCTCACACGTCCGGGGAGGGTGCGGGTCATAGGGAGAGGTCGCTGCTGCAGCTGCCTTATCCATGGGACCCTGCAGCCCAGACTGGCCCCTAGCCTCTCAGCGTTGGGTCCTTGAGGGCAGTGGATCCCAGATGCAGGAGACGATGGGTTCCCAGGGGGTCCCAGCTCAAGGAGCGCAGAGCAGCCGATGGGATAAGAGGTGGGCAGAGGGTGGGGGGCAGTCACAGAGGAGACCCCGGGAGGCAGGGGGACCAGGCTTCTCCTCACCGCTGAGTGGATGTTCCTGGGACCACAGGTTTACGCAGCCCCAGCCTCAGAAGCCCCGGCCCTGTCTGTTCTACTATGACGTTCTGTGTAGGAAAGGGCGAGAGTTTGTCCTTGAGTTTCATGCTGGAGCTTGCACGCATGTGTGCGTGCACACACACACACACACACTCAAAATGCTGGTCCCATTGACATAAATATCCCGGGGGCTCTGGGACAGACATCCTTGTAGGAGACCACTGAGCCTCTGTGAGCGGGATCTTGACACCCTTTGTGGGAGGTCGCCCAGCCAGGGGCTGCCCACGTGGCTGGGAGCCAGGAAGGGCTGTCCCAGCCAAGCTTGGCCTTGGCCTCTGCTCTTCATGGGGTACAAGTGGATGCCAGTGGCCAAGGGGCTCCTCATGGTACACATGTGGCCGCTGGTGGGTCCCGAGGGCTCATCTGGCTCAAATTCTCATAGTTGGACTCCTGAGCCTGGGGCCTGTGGACAGGAGAAAGTGCGTTGACCACCCAATACATAAGTGGGGGCGCCGCCAATTGCCCACACCATGCCCCAGCCACAGGCAGGAAGGAGAGTCGAAATGGGTGCCCGGCCTAGACCCAGCAGAGCGTGGGGACTAACTAAGGTTGGAGAAAGGAGAGCGGGCGGCAGCGTCTGCGGAGTAGGGAGGAGGCTACCATGGAGGACGGCCTCCCAGACCCCAGAGGCACTATGTTCTGGAAGGGATCTCGTCGGTGGCATCAACACCGTCTTGTGCCTGGTGCCCCCCACACTGATCTCCCCAGGCGTGGCCCCCTGAGCTCTAGCTGCTCTCCTGACTTCTCCCGCGGGCATCTCAGACCTACGTGTGGGCGCTTGCACCCCCTCCTCCCTGTCGTCTTCATCTCAGTCAGTGGCACCCAGGCTTACAGCGCCGAAGCTGGGCACCCTGGCTGCCTCGCTCGCTCGTGCTGCCCACCCGGCCCCCTGGTCGGCCCTGCCTTCCGTCTGCCCGCCTCTCCACCTCCGCCCTGCCGCCTCCTCGGAAGGCTCCTGGCCCCCAGCCTTGTTCGGGTGGGGCCCCCGGGTGCTTCCCATCAGCACTCAGTGACTTCCCATCGGCCCCTTCCCGGTCTCCCCTGAGCCTGCGACGGGCCCAGCGGCCGCCTCCCTCCCCGGGGCTCTGCTGCGTGGCCCTGTCCATTTCCTTCACAGCTCGTACTTCAGAATCGAAGCTGATCTTGTTCACGTGTTTATCAAATTCTCCACATTAAAACGTGAGTTTTCTGACGTTGGGGCATGTCGCTGTAGCGTCAGCACCCGGCACGCTGTCTACACAGCAAGTACGCAGTGTCTACCTGACCCCTCGGCTCTCTGACCTAGGTGACTCGGTGTGCTAGTCAGCGGAGCAGAGGGACACTGCACGGGTTTTCAAGGACGTGGGGGATGGCTGGACGGGCAGCTGGAGAGAGGGGCCTGGGCTGGTAATACGGCTTCTCCCGCCCTCAGGGCACAGGCAGGGACCAAGTTATGGGAACGCCTGCGCTTGTCCAGTAGGCCCTGAAAGACTGGGTTCTGCCCCCCAACTCCCCAGCATCCCAGGCACCCCGCCCAGGGTGAGTGAACTGGATTCTTTCTTCCACGCAGACCTTCACTTGAACAGACACCGAGAGAGAAGGGGAGCTGGACTGCAGCGTGAGCACGTCCTAGCTTAAACCCTCTGAATCTCTAATGGCATTTTGTTTGAGAAGCCTTCAGCTCTGGGGCAGAATGAGCGCCCCGAGCTGGCTTTCGTGTGAGTCTGCCTATTCTAGAATGCTGGGGAGCCCAAGAGGAAACACAGGCTCTAGGAATCACATGTAGGCGCGGACATAAGACAGAAAAATGACCCTTCGGCACCAGGATACCAGGCAGGTCCGGGAGAGATGCCAGTGTGAGGCCCAGACTGTAAATGCTGGGGGAGGGGTGGGTGGGGAGAGCAGGTCAGCGCAGCCTGGTTTGGCCAAGAAGGACTTGGGAGACTGAAGAGCAGGGCTTTGGAAGGCCGTAGGGAAGGTCGAAACCCTGGTCGAGGCCCAGACCCCAGCCCTGCCCCTTTGCCTGGTCTTTCTCCTTATGCTACAAGCCCTGGGAACTCTGTGTGCCTTGGCCAGTGGGGACTTAGACTGGGGTGGGTGAAGGCAGGGTACTCACCGTGGTGGGGTGTCCTGGGCAACTGGGTGCTCTGTAGGAGGGACAGAGAGAGAGAGAGAGGCATGAATCTCTATGGTAGCCTCAGGCGACAGGCCCTGCTGTCCACCCCACCGCACTGTGGAAAGTGGTCCGAAGGGACGTGCGACAAACACTAGCTAGCCGGGCATGAAGCGGCCTTAGAGATGACCAGGAGTTAACGATGAGAAGCGTGGAGGGAGAAGCCGCCCAGCAGAAGAACCCGCCTTTCTCAGGACCGTGGCGCCCAGAACGCTTGGTGGGTCTGAAGAACCGGCAAGGAAAGACAGCAAAGCCACAGGAAAGGCAACAGCCAGGGCAACTGTGACAAATTCTGGATTTCATCCCAAGACGGTGTGAGGCGGGTGCTACTGACCTGGATGGTCCGAGAGGCTCTGGGAAGCCCCTGTCTGGCACAAGCCGATTTCCCATCCAGCTCAGCGAGAGCAATGAGGGGTGAACGGCAGGTCTGGAGGACACCCTGCTGGCCCACGCGCGCGCGCACCCTGCTAGCCCACGCGCGCGCACCCTGCTGGCCCGCGCGCGCGTACCCTGCTAGCCCACACGCGCACACCCTGCTGGCCCACACGCGCGTGCACCCTGCTGGCCCGCGCGCGCGCACCCTGCTGGTCCGCACGCGCACACCCTGCTGGCCCACACGCGCGCGCACCCTGCTGGCCCACACGCGCACCCTGCTAGTCCACATGCGCGCGCACCCTGCTAGTCCACATGCGCGCGCACCCTGCTAGCCCACACGCGCACACCCTGCTGGCCCACACGCGTGCATTTCCGCACCTGTCGCTCCCTCTGCTGGGAATACCATCAGCTCCTTGCTTCAGTTCCTGATCTAGCTGTCCCCTTACTTGTAAAGCCTTCCCTCCTGGCCTATCCGGACGTCCCACCCGGCTGAGGCATGCTACACTCTGGGCCCCTGTGGTACCTGGGCTCCAGGATAGCCCTTCTCCCTGCAGACTGCCATTATTTGCTTACTCCTCAGCACCCCATTCGAGGGCACGTCTTATTCATCTCTGTCTTCCGAGCACCTACACAGCACACAGTAGGTCCTCAAGATGCTTACTGTAACACAACGGAATGGTGCTATTTGGAAGGCCTATGTGTGGTCAGAATCCTCGGGAGGAGTCATTTATGGGGTGTGGGCGAAGGGTGGGAGTTACATTTTTTGGGTCTCTGTCTCTAGGCTCGAGGCAAGTTCCTTCACTTCTCTGTCCTCCGCTTCCTTAGTGTAAAATGGGCTCCTGCTGGTTCCCCCCTCCTGGGCTCTACGCAGGGAGAGGACAGCGAGATGAGGCACAGGTGCAGAAAGCGTGCAGGGGTGAGTCACGCCAGGCGCTCGGCCAGGCGGTCTTTCCTGGGAGAGAGCCCCCGCCCGGCCCCTCGCCCCCACCCTGGCCCGGGGTGCACCCACCTAGGCGGCGGCGGGCGGCGGCGCGGGCGGCCAGAATGCCGAGCAGCAGTAACGCCTTGAGGCCCAGCGCGCCGAGCGGGAGGGCGAGCGCCGGGGCCCCGGAGGCGCCGTGGAATCGGAACAAGTAGACGCTGGCCTCCGCGCGGCCCAGGCTGTTGGAGGCCGTGCACGTGTAGCGGCCGTCGTGGGCCAGCGCGGGCAGCTCGGCGGTCACCTGGTGGCCGTGACCCTGGCCCGGGCCCGGCACGGCGGCCGAGCCGTTGCCCAGGGCCGGGCCGGACCAGTCGAGGGCGGGCGGCGGCTCCCCCTCGGCCGTGCAGAGCGCGCGGAAGGCGTGCGCCGGCCCGGGCAGCACCGAGAGGTTGACGATCCTCGGGGCGGCTGCGGGCGGCGGCCAGGGCGTCGGGGGAGAAAGCGAACTGTGGTCAGAGCAGCGGCGGGCAAGGGGGGGACCCCTCCCAGTCCCTTTTAGTCACCAAGAGATTTGGGGGCGGGGGGCGCGGAGAGGAGGGAGTAGGCGCTCTAGCGCCATGGTGCCTGGGACCCCATGGAGATGTGGCCTTGGGCAAGTTACTCTGAAGCTCCGTGCCTCAGTTTCTTCATGCATAAAATGGGGATCATTTACCTTATGGGGTCGTTGAGAAGATTTGGCAAGTTAATACATGTGGGGTGCTTGGATTCGGGCCTGGCCCATAGCAAATGCTCACTCAACGGTCGTTACCGTTGCTGGAGCTCAGGGCTGGGGGCTGTCTGCCGGTATGATTTCAAGGGCACTTCCCACTCGCAGACAGCCTCACCAAGGTCTAGAGTTGAACGCGGGGGTCTGCGGCAGGGCGGCGCGCGGGCCCCGGGTTAGAAACTGCCATGCACTCGGAGAGGCGGCACTCGGAGAGTCAGGACGGCCTGACTCCACAGGCACATGGCAAGTTCTTGGCAGAGCCAGACTGGAACCCAGAACGGGATCCCCACAGCAGGGATGGCTAGGATTAAAAGCTCCCCAGCTAATTACAGTGCGCGGCCAGGGTTGAGAACCTCGGCTCTAGGGGCCGGGGACCCTGGTTCCCACTTCTTTAGGGGCTCCCGGGGCACCTCCCCAGGGGGCTGCGGGTGCCCTTCAGTGCACAGAGCACACATTCCATCGCAGCCTTGCCATTATTGTTCAACTCGTGTCCCTCCCCCTAGACTGAGAGCTCCTGGGGCCATTCACCAACCCCCCCCCCCAGCCCCCCCCCCCCCCCGAGCTTCATTCCGATGCCCACTCCCGGGCGCCGCTCAGCCCTTCTCGGGGCCAGCATTCTGCATTTTTACCAAGTTGCCGAGCGGCCCGCGTCCATCGCCAGGTGTGCGGCCCCCTGCCCTAGAGAAAGGCGCCGTGTATCGCCCCCCTGGGGCCGCGGCGGGCCGGGGGGAGGGGCGCCGCGCTCACCGGTCACGCGGAGCCGGACGCCGTGGCGGCTCTCGTAGCGGTCGTGGACGTCGCCGGCGAACTCCACGCGGCAGAAGTAGCGGCCGTCGTCGGCCAGGGCGAGGCGCTCGACGCGCAGCGACAGGTCGTTGCGGCGCGGGTTGCCCAGCAGCCGGAAGCGGCCGTGCAGGCTCAGCGCCGTCTGGCAGAGCTCGCTGCCCCGCGCCGCCGCGCACCGGAACACCTGCGGGCCCGCGTAGGCCTCGCCCGCGCGCCAGATGGCCGTGAGCGGCCCGTCGTAGTGGCGGTGCGGGTGCGTGAAGGTGCAGGGCAGCACGGCCGCCTCGCCCGCCGCCGCGCTCACCTCGGCCGGCACCTGCATGGACCAGCGCTGCGCCGGCGCACCTGCGGGCGGCCGGGAGCGTCAGCAGACGCTGGGGTGGGGGGACCCCTCGCCGGGGAGCCTGGAACCCGCAGGACTCAGGGAGCGCCCCGGGGGGGGGGCCGCTGGAAACCCCAGGATTTCAGGAAGCGTCTCCCTCGTGGGGGCCCAGAAACCCACCCCGTGACTTGAGAGGCATCTCCCGGGATCTTGACTCCCATGACTCTCAAGGTGCCTGGACCCTCCCTGCCTCCTTCGGGGAGGTCCCACCTCACCTACAGGCCCACTGACCCCATACTCTTTCCCAGCACCTGCGCTGCTGCAGAAGAGCCTCGGGATCCGTGGTTACCATACAGCCCCAAGCCTCCCACGACGGTGAAAATAAAAACACTTACTGTGCACCTCTGTGTTGACCAAGTTCCCGGTAGTATCTCTTTTGGTGCTCGCAAATGAACCTAGATGGAAGCAGTTATCCTTGGGTTACATGTAATAAACGGAGGCCCAGAGAAGTTGTGTAATTAGGTCAGGCCACACAGCTAGAAGGAGGCACAGGCAGATTCTGACTCAGGACTGCCTGACTCCACAGCCAGCTGTCTAGTGCACTAAAGGCATGGAAGCCTGGGGCTCATCCGAGGAGACCAACACTCCCATTTACAGAGGGGAAACAGGCCTCAGCAAGGGGTGGTAGGTTTTGAACTTAATGTGTGGAGCTGGTAGACGAGGTTCCTTTAGAATCCAGGTCAACCCAAAGGGGCGTCCCAAAGGGGCGTCCCAAAAGCCAGATGGGGAGCTGAGAGACCATGAGCGGTAGAGCTTCGTGCTGTCTTCTTGCTCTGGGCCTAGTTGCCTCACCTGCTGTGCTGGGAGCCTCTGAAGTATGGTTGAGCTCAGGTCTGGGAGCTGTGCTCGGCCTCCAGCTCCGAGATGGCGCCAGAGCCCCGCCCCTGTTGTTGCATGCCTGCCCTGCTTTGGGGAGGGGGCGAGCAGGTGGGCGGCTGGGTGTTGGAGCCCGGCCGGGGAGAATCTGGCTAGGGCTGGTGTCTCCCTGAGGAGGGAGGACAGGCTGGTAGGCCCGCGCTGCTAGAGCCCTGAATGCAGTTCACAAAAGGGATCTTTAGAGGGAATAATATAGTTGCTCTTGTATTTCCCAAGAGCTTTGTAATTTACACAGTTCTTTTATATACATCATGTCACATGACCCGCAAGACACCCTGGGGGAGTGAGGCGGGGGGGGGGGGGGGGGGGGGATATTGTTATATATCAGAAAATGGAGGCCCAGAGTCACACAGGCAGAAGATGGGAGAAACCCAGCTTTTCTGACTCCACGTCCAGTGCTCTTTACTCTTTGGGGGTAGCTGCTGCCTTGGGTAGGAATCCCCTGGGCCCACAGCTGGTGACCACCCATCCTCCAAGAACCCTATCCCGTCTACTCCGCTTCCTCACTGCTTGCTTCATGCTTTCCTTGCAGCCTAGTGGGGTGTGCTGCAGGGGTGTGCAGCAGGAGTGTGCTGCAGGGGTGTGCTGCAGGTGTGTGCTGCAGGGGTGTGCAG
>NW_022589920.1:0-60432 GCF_004348235.1 Phoca vitulina
AACTTGCACAAAGCTAGGAGTCTTTTCCAGTGATGAATATCCAACTTTGTTACATTCTGTGCAGAGTAGTTGTTCTAGTGGAAAAACCCCGGCTTTACAGGTCGATCCCTCACTTGACCTGTTTGGAATGTTAAATTCCATCTGTTTGGGGTGCAAACAATACAGGTCTTTTTATGCCAAGTAAAATCCTGGCTATTAAGTTGTCTTAAATTTTCTTGAGAATAGAAAATGGAATGCTACATCTGGAATGAAGTTGGAAATTCATAGTAATCCCTTAAGTATTTGTTGACCTGACTTACTGATTGAAATTTCCTTGACCTCTCCTATCCCCTGTTATCTTTTGAAAAGAATCAGGTCTGTGGCAGCATTTTTCTTCATGTTCCTCAGTCCCCACCTGCTATATGGTATGTGTCCAGTGCAATACAGAGAGAGGGTGGGAAGATAGTAATTTACTGGATACCTGTGTGTGGTCAGCTCTGTACTAAGTGTAGAAATAAAAACACTGAAATTGGATTCACCAATATGGGATCACATGCAATTGAGTACAAAGTTGGATGGATAAATTTGCCTTTACTTTCTTACATGGCACCTGATTTCTTATTTGGACTCTATTATTTTAATGAGTAAGTGAATAAATGAATGCATGACAATATAATTATGTAATATAAGTACTGTAGTAGTTTGTGCCCATGTCTTTGTTCATTTTATACTAGTCTCAGCCCTCCTGTTCAAACTTTGGCCCAATTTAAGATTTTTCAGTCCGTCATATTCCTTAACACCCATTTTTTTTTCCTCCTCTTCCTATGAGGTTTATCTGGATGATTGCATTAAACTCTTTTTTTTTTTTAATTGTATTTATTGAGAGAGACACAGTGAGAGAGGGAACACAAGCCGGGGGAGTGGGAGAGGGAGAAGCAGGCTCCCCGCTGAGCCAGGAGCCCGATACGGGGCTCGGTTCCAGGAGCCTGGGATCATGACCTGAGCCGAAGGCAGATTCTTAACCGACTGAGCCGCCCAGGCGCCCTGCATTAAACTCTTAATGGGACTACCTGCCCTTTCCCCCAATCCATTGTCTGGTGATAGCTACCACCTTTCTCAGGCTTGTTGAGAGCTGTTCACTACTAGTATCAAGTCCAGGCACTGCAGCATGTCACGCAAGGCTGTCTAGGGTAATAATTTAAGATCATGAGCTTTAGCACTTAAACTGTCATTAAGGCTTTTTGGATAGGAATTCTGTTTATTAATCATACCACATGCTTGTGAGCTCCTAGCTCCCGGTAGAATATTAGTAGCTGGGTGGGGGCTCCCTCAAAACTTGTAAGTAACTGAAGATAATGATTTTATTCATTTAGGCCTCTGATGGTTTATGTAACTGTTCTATAGATCTTCAGCATTCTTCTCAAAAGTAATAGGCCAAGGCTTTGCACCCATTTAGTATGTTACTACCTAGTGGTAGCCATTGCTCGGTAAGTAGGACTTAATTTTCTTTCAGCTAAAGAAAGGGTTTTAAGTAACTTGCGGAAGCATGAGGCTCCCCAGCCTCCCCTTGACCTGCACCCAGTGAAGCCTCCTGTGCCAGTCATTTCCTCAGCCGTGCTCCTGAGTCAGAAGGATGCCACCCAGCTGGTGCGCACGGACCTGAATGTGTTACAGCAGCAGGCCAGGTAAGACCATGAGACCTCCAGGGCCGTGCCTTTGTGCTCGCTGCTGTGACAGCTTGGATGACTGCGTACCTAGAAGGGCTTCCTCATCAGCCACCTCTCCGTGAGGGTAATTTGACCAGGCTAGCCCAGTCAGTTACCTCAGCTAACCAAGTTGTGACAAGTCTCTTAATTTTACATTGAAATGATGTGGTGCTTACATGGACGATAAATTTTACATTTCCTATGGTGGCATTTCTGAGTGTCAGCGGTGCCAGCCAAGTGTTTCTTAAGCTTCTCCTGAGGAGACTTTCTGATATTGGAAAGATGGTGTTAAAAGGGTATCCAGTGAGATTTGCTTTCTTTTGTCACTGCTTCGCTCCCTAACTCTTCATGTTCTTTAACAAATTGCCACAGGCGCTTGATCAGAGTGTGGGAAAGTCATTTAGTGCTCTGAGTTGAAGTAGATACAGAATGATCAACTCTTGAAGGTTTGATTCTTGCTTGCTGTCTTGTGAGAAGGAGTGTGTGTGGAGTGAGTCTGTTTTATAAAGTAAAAGAGTCTTATCTTTGCAAAGACCATGGGAATCTATCTCTTACTGGCTTTTGTTTCCTTGGCTGTTTTTGGTCCAGGTATTTATTGTGTGTGTGTGCGCGCGTGCGCACGCGCGCCCCTGGCCCCACCAGCGCATGCGTACACACACGTAACAGTATCGACACCCATGTAAAAAGTTAGCTTCCTCCATCTTTGACAGTTCAGTTTGAGTTGCTAATACCTAAGAAATCACTGGTGCTTAGAAGTAAGGTACCCCTTTAGGAATGTTTTAATCAGGATGAAATACTCATTTGGTCTTGTTTATTTAAGGGTCTGTGAAAAAAACATTATTAATGTAATACAGATTCTAAATGAAGCTTTGTTCCTGGCTAAAAAGTCGTCCCACTTTCCCTTCTTTTCTTAACTTTCTTATCAAGGAAAAGAGAGGATTTACACACACCTTTGGTCTTTTGCTCCTGTAGAATACTAGGTCTTGTTGCTCTCTAGTGTAGGCTGGGGGTAACCGGAAGCCTTTATCACTTACCATGAAACCCTTCCTAAGCCGTTCTTCTACCTCCTGATGATGTTTTCCAGAACTGCAGCTCTTCGAGAATCCCAGCAGGTTGCCCTGGAGAGTGAGCTGTTGGACACAATGCCCAAACAGTACGTGAACAGGGAAGAACAGGCCACTCTGCATTTGGAGTGTAGAGGTAGTAGCGGTAAGAAATGCCAAGGACCAGCCGTTGTCACAGTTCAGGTAAGATTGTGGAAGCTTCTTCATGATTCACCGAATTTTTAATTGAGTCCCTAATATTGGCATATTGTTGAGAGAGACAGCAAGAAGTTCATAGCACATGATTCACGTCCCAAAACATTGAATAGTTTTGTGGGGGGGTGACGGCCCACACGGAGCTAATCATGTATTTCCGTAGTGCTAATGTGTCCTGCAAGACAAATTCACAGAAAAGCAGTTAACTGAGAAGATTCTTAGAGAGAGGGGCTCACACTGGTCCTTAGAAGACTTTGATGATGACGGTTTGGAGTCACTGGGAAGGAATGTGGGAATGGAGTTTTCTGGACATAGTTTAGGGGGCACCGGCTAGGTCAGTCTACTTCAGGTGGTTTCTGGCTGTGGTGGTGGGAATTCATATCAGAAAGGTTGGGGTTTACATCGGAAAAGAGGATCCTTTGGGAGCTCCAGCCGTGTGCTCTGGCCAGTGGGGAGCCACTGAAGACAGACGTGGAGGGCCGTGTGGAAAGCAGGTCAGTTGGGTGGAGCTTGCCAGGAGGCAGAAAGAAAGAGATGTGCAACTGTAAGATTAGGAATTCAGCCGCCTCTTAGAGTCAGCTTCTTGGGTTGGAAAAACAGGCTCAAGTTGGGTCTGTGACATCGTAAGGACGTCAGGGTGGAGCTTAGCTTTAGCCAGCACTGTCTAAACACGCTGCAGAACTTACTTTATCCTCCCCACAACCCTGTGAGGTGGGTATTCTTGTTATCTCCAGGAAATAAAGGCACAGAGAAGTTAAGCACACACCCGAAGTGGCACAGCCGCTGAGTGGCAGAACCAGGAAGGCCCGGGCAGTGTGGCTGCAGAGCGCCGCTCCCCCCCGCTGCACCCGAGTCCTGTGCGAGGGCCTTCAGGTCCCCAGAGCCGGGAAAGAACCACTCAGAGATAGACTGCCTGTTGCCTGACTCCATTTGCACAAACATGGCTCCTATTCTTTTGTTACCTTTTAGAAATTAGGGAAAATTTCTTTTACTGACTCTTGATTGTCTTTCCAGAATTTCCTTTTGTTCTAATCCACATTTGAGCAGTTCTGATGTATTCCTGATCAGTCTCCTTGGGAGCCTGTTTTCCCTAAAATGACTCCTCTGAAGTAACTTTTATACTTGTATTTTTCATTACCTTTAAAATTTGTTTCTGATAAAATAATATCTTTGTATGCATCTAAAGTTCAGAAGTTTGTTCTGGGATGGGAGACTTCTAAACACTGAGTAATGTATTTGGCCAGGTGCTTTATAAAGTTAATTTTCTTTCAGTGTAATTTTCCCCTCAGTTACAAATACTTTAGTAAGACTAGGTAGGAGCATTTAAGAAGGATCACTTGCTAAAGGAATAGTGCTGGAAGACAAGTCTGTCAGTTTCGGATGGAGTTTGAATTGGTGTGAAAAAAGCTGAAATGTATCCAGTTCTAATTAAAAAGGGTGTCTTTCAATCTGTGCCTTCACAAATACGGTATTTTTCCATATTTTGGAATTACATATCTTTGCCAGGCTGTTAATTCTATACAGAGAGGGGAAGTCTCCTCCGATGCATTTTTGTAAATGACTGGGTGAAGTGAGTACAAAAATGTTTTCCCAGTTCTGGCCAGTAGCTTGCTCTGTGAAGAGTTGTGAATATTTGCTGCCCCAGCCAAAGAACACGTCTCTTTGCCTGACCTGTTAACTCTCGGGGTCTTGCGGTGGAAAATACCACCAGGCAGACTTGGGAGCTTTAGCTCCCAGCCTACAGTGACTTGGCGCTTTTCCTTTCCTGAAGTAGTCTTGATTTGTCTGAACCCTTGAATTGAAATTTCTTTACAAACTTTTGCTTTGTTGATTCTGAAATAGAAAGGCATACCTTTCCTAAAATTCCTTCAAAGTGATTTTGATTAGAGGGAGATTGGAAAGCAGATGATTTATGATAAGAATTAAAATGAATATGGTTTAGATTTTATTTTTACAAACAAATAAAAATATTTCTTTCTTTTCTCAAAAGAAAAATTGGTAGATGCTAAGATTGCTTAAAGAAAGGAAGCAAAAAGAGAGGAGAGGGGGGAAAAAGATTTTATAGAAGCCTAAAGAATGTGAAAAAATAGCTGTGTTTTGTGGCCATAATCTCATTAGAAATATCCAAGTTTTCTTAAAGCACACGCTCTGATTTTCTGCTGGCCTTACTAGTTTGCCCAGTGCTCTTCCTTTCAGTTCCATTTGGGAAGACCTAGAAACTTGGGAACCCCCACTGATGGCTCCTAGAAGTACCAATATCGACACGGTATCTACTTCAGCCATTATTTTGCCTGGTGATGCAGATCTGCCAGGGAAATTAAAAATGTGAGGATAGTGAGCAGCTTTTGTAATCTGATTCAAGTAAGATTTCTTTGGAAAGTTATATAGAAATTGCTAACTAAGTCTATCCTAGGCAGTACTTGCTGGTTGATACTTCCAGGAATTGAAGACAAAAAAATTTTTTTGGCTACTCCTTGATAGCTAAGAGCAAGGTAGAAGAAAGTTGAAACTCTAGCTGTCATGAAGTTGGGGCATTATCTAATTGATGCAAGTCAGTTAGATTCGCTCTGAGTTTTGGTCAGAGATTGTACTTGAGTCTAAAGCTGTCTCTTACACAAATGGATGACTTTGGTTATGGATGTCGGGGTAGGGAAGGTGAGTTCTGACTGTTTAGGACTCATCATGGAACTGCCACTGGGAGAGCATATGCCATACAGAAGGTAGATTGTTATTCTTATACAGAGAATTGTAGCCCCTCTGTGTCTGTGTGTCCAGGGACCACTTTATGGCTATATCCAGTAGTTTTGATCCTGTTTAACATAATTCTATCATCTGGCGATGCTGAACGTCATGAGGTCTCTTCTAGTCCCTCCAGATCACTAGCCACTTTGCAGGTTCTGTCCAGGGTTCCTCTTCATCAACTCAACCCTTAGATTGCTGGTTGTGAGTTGCGCTTCCCCTGATCCCCTCCGTCATTGTGACATTAGCGGCTTTTGCCTACTATTTGTGTTGGAGTTGCTAATCTAGTGTGGGTGTGTGAATGGTCTTCAGTGGGTCAGTGAAGTCCCTGAAAGTATATGGAAATTTTTTTTCTGGAGAGTTCATAACTTCAGTAGATCCTCAGTAATCCATGACCCCCAAAGGGCTAACCCATATGTTGATGACTCCTGTTCTGCTTTTCTAGTCCAGAATTCTCTGAGTTCCAAATCTAGATTTCTACTTGCCTATGTAATGTTCTGTGAATGTCCAAAGATACCTCAAACTCCACAGGTCCCAAACTAATCCCACTTGGACCCTCCAAACCAGTTTTTCCTGTAACAGGAAATGGGGACCTAGGCATCAGTGTCATCGCCCCACCCTCATACGTCCCATCTAGTTACTTTCCAAGTCCTCCCGGCTCTGCTTCTGAAATGACTTTACATTTGTTTTCTTTCTCTTCGTTCCCATTGCCCCCAGGTAGCCCCGCATCACTTCTCCCCTGAACCATTACGTAAGGCTTCCTGTCCATAGACTCTCATCCTGTCCAGTCTGTTTTCCATTCTGCCACCATTCATCTTTTTATTTTTTTTATTTTTATTTTTTATTTTTTTAAAGATTTTATTTATTTATTTGACAGAGACACAGCGAGAGAGGGAACACAAGCAGGGTGAGTGGGAGAGGGAGAAGCAGACCTCCCGCGGAGCAGGGAACCCGATGTGGGGCTCAATCCCAGGACCCTGGGATCATGACCTGAGCCGAAGGCAGACGCTTAACGACTGAGCCACCCAGGCGCCCCACCATTCATCTTTTTAAACACAAAGCTCATCGCATTTGCAGGCTGACAACCAACATTGGCTCTCCAGTATCTATAAGGAATAGGACTCTTGGGACCCCCGTAATCTGTTCTTCATCAGTTTCTAGTGGCATCATTTACCCTTTCCTGATCCCTAAACATTGTTTTCTAGCCACTCAGGCTTTTTCCATTCTCTAAACATGACATGCACATTCCTACCTTCTGTCTTAGGCATGCGCTACTTGTCCCACGCTCCTGTTGTCGCATGAGAGCTCCTTCCTCTCATCCTTCCAGTCTGGGGTCAGGCAGTACGTCTTGAGGTCCTAGCCCCTCTAGTCAGATTGAGGTAGTCTCTCGTAGCAGCTCGTGCATAAATGCTGTGGTAGTCGCCTGCTGTCTTTCCTGCCAGTCTGTGAACTCCTCGGGGGTAGAGTTCCTGTCCTTAGTCGTCTGTGTTCCTGTACCATCGAGCATGGCTCCTGGAACATAATAGGTGCCCTTTCACGGCCCTGAATGAGTCCATGAAAACCACCAGCACATCACTCATTAGGCTGAGTTACAACTTGTTTTGCATTATGATCACCTCTGTCGCTGTGACTAGATTCTGAGTTCTGTGTGTCCGGGACCTTGTCTTACTCGTGTTTCTGTTGTCAGTGGCTCAGTCAGTGCCATAGAACTGAGGTGTTTGAAGGAGCAAACAACTGCAGATTTATACTCTTCACAAGTAAGATTTTAACTACCCTCAGGAATTTTGTAGATATTATTTGGCTGGAAGTTGGAACTTGTTCCTACTAGAAATTAGCAGTCACTCTTTGACTGTGTTTACCTTAGGCCAATTTATTGCTCAGTTGGCCGACTTAATGCTTTCCATACAAAATCTCGACTTAAGCACCACACTGCTGCGCTTTTTGCTCTAATACAAACGTCTCCTGGGCATTCCATCTTGGAAAGTGATAAGGATGGTCATACTTCAGTATATTACATTATTTCCCAGCTCTGTTCAGTATTTCTTCTTATCACTTGCTGGGGCACTCCCATATCCCAGGTAACATGCTGGTGACTCTGCATACATTATCTCACTTAATCTTCACAAAATGTGGGTGACGAAACAGGTTCAGAGAGTCTCAAGGACCTGCCATAGTCACACAGCTTGTAAGTGGCTCAGTTGAAATTCAAGCCCACGTCTATTTAAATTCAAGACCCATTCTTTCCCACTCAGTATTGGTAAATGAAGCCATTTGCTTTTAGCTATTTCTGCTCCAATTTTTAAGACTAGCTGTATCATTCTGAGAAAGCTGATCATGACCATCAATTTTCATTTAAATTAACAGGTATACCATTTTCTCTCTCTGAGTTGGTGTGATAGGATCACCTTCCCTTTCAGTGATTAGAAAATTCATTGATTGGATCCATTTTTAAAATCAGTTTCACGGACTTTATATTATATTATATATTTATATTATGTTATATATATTATATTATGACTATATTTTAAATATAAATTTTAAGATTAAAATGCATAAGTATATTTAAATGGCTCATTTATAAAGATTTCAAATTATATCATGAAAATATTTTATAGCTTCATAGAATTTTTCTGAGAGGGAAAGCCCTGGAAATTTCCAGCCATCTGCAAATGTTTGAACTATGTATAGCTTGTTAGGGGTATACAAAAGCCAAATATATTTTATGGGAAGTGAAACGTGCTTCTTCTGCGGTCGTCTCTCCCAGTAGAAGCCTCTAATAATTCAGTGATATTCCCTGAGGAAATGGTGTGATTTATAATAGGGTTCCTTTTGTTGTACTGTGGTATTGTGGGGCATGTTCGTGGGACCCAGGATTGATTTATTATCGTGTGAAAAATTTGCTCAGTCCTAGAAATGAAAGATGGAAAAGACCCACTGAAGGCCTCGCAGTATTGTAACAACTTACTTGCTTTTTTCAGCTTTTCCATCGCTTTGTCTCCTTACAGTGACTTAAGTGGAGGGGCTTCCAGCACGCGGCTTTGCTGTGTAGTCCACAACTTCTGGTGATTGTGAGCCGCCAGGCAGTCAGCCCCTCTTCCATCCTTGTGAGCAAAGAAAACTCTCAGTAGAGTTGGGCGCAATGAACAAAAACAAGTAGACTGGGAAATAATGATCATTGTGTGGTGTTTTTGGTGGGAATGTTGCTTTTCCTTACTCTTGGGCACTAGTAGTTTCCACAGCGTGGGGTGGCAGTTCTGAAGCTCCAGTTAACTTAGTCTTGTCTCTGCATTTCCCAATCTGGGGAACCTCTTTCCTTCTCTCTTACCCATTGTCTTTCTACTTCCCTTCATCCTCACTGTCTTCCTTCCTCCCCTCAGATTCCTTTTTTTCCTCCCTGTTTGGCTGCCTTCTCTCCAGGCCAGCCAAGGGCTGTGACCCTCAAAGACCCAGTCTAACCGCAGTTGGTGACATCGTAGGCACAAAACTGACTGCACATGCTCCTGATCACATTTTAGTTTATTAAACATTGGTCTTTTATTTGAAAGATTGGAAATTTAATATTTGTATTGATTCATTATGTGGTTTAATAGAGGTAATTTGATTATTTTATCTTTCATTTGTCCAAAAATTAAAATACTTGTTGTTAACATTATATGTTCTTATTCACTTTCATGCCTTTTGATTCAAACTGACAGTGTATTTTTTTCTTTAAGAAGTTTCGTAAAGCTTTTTAATACAACATTGCTGAGTTTTATGGAAAAAAGTTGTTCTCACGATTGTGAAAGTAGGTGCTCGGCATCCTGTCAGAGTCGTGTTGTACTGGGGTGCTGTGTAAAGCGGAAGAGACCAGACCATTGCACTCCAGGAGCCTTTCGTCTGGAATTTATGATAATAACTCTGGCAGGGACATAAGGGCCTCAGTTAAATAAATTTGTGAATTAAGTATTTATGTTATTTACAAACAAAGGTACCTATAATCATTGCAGTGGTGGGCTGAAGACTGGGTTTGGGTAGGTGCACATAAAGGAAAATGTAGACTGCATTGCTCATTCACATGATTGGGGGAGCCCATTTGAGGAGAATGCAGGATTTAACATTCCTGCCTTCTGAATGTTCTCATCTCTTCAGCATTCTCTGCTGTGCCTGCAGGATAAGTCCAAATTCCCTAGCTTGCTTCAAAGAACTCCCCCAGGACAGGACCCCTCCTCTCTAGACTGACTGCTCTGTGCTATTCATCCCTGACCTCCCTGCCAGGCGGGGCTTCTCCTTGTTGTCCCTGTGTCCTCCTGTCCTCCACAGTTGCTGCCTTAGTTCTATCTTTGTGTTGCAGCCTGGATGTAGGATATGCTCTGCATCTATTCATATCCAAGAAAGGACATTACAAAGCAGTTATCATATAGGTCACCACCAATTAATTAGAGAAAAGGGATATTAACAATCCCCTTAAATAAGAGAGATGTAATCTTAACTAAAGGCTAATCTTTTAAATTGAAATAGATTTAGTTTTTTTTTTTTAAGCTCAATAAATTCTCCTTTCTCACATCTTTACTGAGAATGAGTAAAAATTTTATCAGATGAGCTTCAGGGACCACTGAATCAGTCAACTGCTCTTTTGTAGGCTTGCAGCTGATTTATGCACTTCCTGTATTTTATCTTATTTTGTTGTTTATTTTATAATTACATATCCTTTCTTCCTTTCAGAATGGCAAGTGTTTTATTAACAGCATCTGTATCATGGTCTTTGTATGTGTGGCACCCTGCAGCCTTAGTGTTTTGAGTTGAACTGTGTGTGCTATTGGGTGGGGAGAACAGGGGGGTCAAGCTTCTGGGGAAGATGCCCAACAGAGGAGGGGCGTGGTGTGCTTCAAGGAAAACCTCAGTGGTAGAAGACATTAAGTCTGTTTTTGATGAGAGCTGGGGAGTCCAAACGTAAGTGACAGAGAACATATCCTACAAAAGACTGAACCAGCGATAAACTGACTCAGGTTTGATTCTTCATGAAAAACCTGAGGTTCTTGAATAGTTTTTTGACATTTTTTTTTCCCACCCCTGCCCCATTCAGCTGAGAATTTTGAGTTATAATATTAATTGTAGTAATAATTCTTCATTAAGTACTCAGTATATTTGTAATAAATCTTTGCTGTAGAAACATAATAGGAACAAAAAAGTCTGTTGACCATTTAAATTTTTCTTAGTTTGAAGGTATGCATAAAAATGAAGCAATAAGCCAGCAGCTTCATGTTTTGCGAAAAGAAGTGAAGCAGTTGCAAGCCGAAGCTGCTAAACCACCATCACTTAATACTGTGGAAGCTGCGGTCCATGCCGAAAACTTGATTACGTAAGTTTTGAGAGCATTGTAATTTAAAAATCTATTTTGTTACTACTGATAGTAATCCTACCTGCTACCACACCCCCAGGCACCTACTAATTAAATTAGTACAGGGATCAGCAAACAATGGCCGTTGGACCAAATCTGGCCTGCCACCTCTTTTTATAAATAAAGTTTTATTGAACACAGCCATGCCCATTTATTTACTTCATGTGTATGGCTTTATGCTATAATGGCAGAATTGAATAGTTGTGACAGTTTATGGCCCATAAAACATAAAATATTTACTATCTGGTCCTCGATAGAATAAGCTTACTGACCCCTGAATTATGAGATGACACAGCATATTGAAATTCAATCATGGAGAGATTTAGTGCTTAAGCTTTAGATTATAGTTACATTTACCAGAAAATCATCATCGTCAACTCAGATTACTGAGCAGAGTTTGAAGTGGAATTGCTCAGGGGAATTAGGGCTCTCAACTGTAGTTGTCAGTTTGCATTTGGCCATTGTGATTTTTTTCCCATGGAGCATCTGGCTTACACTCAATGTCCTCTTTCTTCTTAAAGCCACCAGGGCATGACTTGGGAGAGAGGTTGACCCTGCCTTTGATTTAAGGTGACTCCACATTCTAGTACCAGCAACTAATCCCCCAGTAGATTGGGGTGGTGATACGGAGGAGGGCATTGAGTCCTTTTGTAGGTTGGACTGGGGGACCTGGGAAGAAGAAGGAGGTGAGGTGAACAAGAAGTTAATGTTTCTTTTACCAGCAAAGGAACTCAAAAGAGTGTGAGACTTAGAAGAGGTGTCTTTATTCTAGGATCTTACTCTATACAAAAATCTTTTCAGTGTTTTGGATTTTAAAATTTAGAGAACTCAGTGTTCTTGTTTTTAAAAATATGTATTCTATAAGGAATACACAAAGTGAAAGAATAAATTATGAATTACATAGAAAATATGAAAGGGTAATTTTGATAAGGGTAAGAATGTTAATACAGCTGATCCCCACTCTCCCAGGAGGACATAAAAATCATTTCTGTGTATTAAAAATAAGTGTCGGGCCAAGTTGGAAGATACTTACCCCATGGAATATTTTATATTAAAGATTTTATTTATTAGGGCGCCTGGGTGGCTCAGTCGTTAAGCATCTGCCTTCGGCTCAGGTCATGATCCCAGGGTCCTGGGATCGAGCCCCGCGTCGGGCTCCCTGCTGGGCGGGAAGCCTGCTTCTCCCTCCCCCACTCCCCCTGCTTGTGTTCCCTCTCTCGCTGTGTCTCTCTCTGTCAAATCTTAAAAAAAAATAAATAAAAACTTAAAAAAAGATTTTATTTATTAGAGAGAGAGCACTCATGAGTGAGGGGATGGGCAGGGGATGTCTCCCTGCTGAGAGGGAGCTGACTTGGGGATCAATCCCAGGACCCCGGGATCATGACCTGAGCCAAAGGCAGACACCTAACTGACTGAGCCACCCAGGCGCCCCAATCTCATGGAATATTTTTAAAGTGACATTTGTATGGGGCTCTGAAGGACTCTTAAGAATATTGCCTGAGAAGTGTAGAGTACCAGAGAAATACTTGTGAGTCTGGATTCTCCTACTGTAGACCAATAGTCTCACCTACATTTTCCCACAGGGCCTTAGTGAATGCCTACAAGTTGCAGCCTACTCCTGGGGTTCAGAAGGTTGGCATTAGCCTCTTCTTTACTGTTGTGGATTATGTCAGCGATGAAACTCAGCGTCATCCTCCCACAAGGCAGTTCTTTACATCATGCATTGAGATCTTGGGACAGGTAAGGTACTTCTGTGTTTTTTAGCCTTATTCACATCTATTGAGTTCCTGCAGCATCCTCATTAGATATAGTCAGGGTTGACTTCAGGCTTCCATTACAGTTTCGGACTCTTACTTAAGTCAGAAGCCCCTTTGAATCTTGACGTCTCAAGATGTGATTAAAATTGTTGGTATAGAATTTTGCTTCTCATACAATAGATATAAAGTTGCTCATATTTGAAAGTCTCTGGGGAGACGTCAAACTCATATGCTTTTGGTATTGTTAACAATTAACATGATGAAGTTCTTTATTGTTTATAAAACGCTCTCCAGTTCATCCTCACAGTGACTCTATGTGACTGATACCATTCTCATTTTAAAGATGAGAAAACTGGTCTCTAATAGATGAAATGACTTGCCTAAGGAATCCAGCTGGTCAGTGCTGGAGCTGAGCCTGGATCCCATGTGTTCTGCCTTAGCAGTCCGTGTTCACTCTGCCTCCCCACTGCTGCCTCCCAGTTGCTGTTCTCGGTCCCTGTGTGTTTGTTTGTTTATTTATTTATTTGACTTACTGTTAAATATATGGATATTTAAAAAGGCAAGAGCAAGGTATGCATGCATAGTTATGAAATAAGTCGTTAAAGAAAGGAAAGCCACTTGATGGAAAATGTGTAAACACTAACCGTGTACTCTCACCCAGTTTCAGTGGAATGAGTACTTTGTTATTGGATACTTATAAAGAGGTGATGCAGAGCAGATATTAAGATAGATTTTTTAAAGTTTTCTTCCTGATTTTAAAATTGATGTGTGCTTACCATAAGCAATGCAGACAGTATAAAAAGTATAAAGAAGAAAAATTTCCATAATTCTAACCTCCTGAAGATACTGGTTAAATAGCTAACATTTTATTATAGTTTGTCTTGTGTATATGCATGTTAGTGTATGTGTATACATATGTAGAAATGATACATCATTCCTACATATCGCTAAATAGATAGAGATAGGCATATATACCCAAAAATGGGCAAGTGCTATTTTGTAACCTACTGTTTTTCATTCAAACACAACTTTTAGATACTATTCTGTTAGTAAATACAGACTGATCTCATGGTATTTAATACATAGTGTTCCGTGGTACAGATATATTGTGATGTATTGAGCCCGTGCCCTCTGGATGGCTATTCAGGTGGTTTGTTTTGCTGCAATGAGCCTGAGATAAATATTCTTATACATCTTTGTGAACTCTTTGGACTGTTTTTTCCAGGATAATTTCCTAGAAGTATGGTCGCTGTGTCAGAGGGACTAGCATTTGGTGTAGATTGTCACAGTGCCCCCCTGGGAAGTTTTTACCTGTTGCCACTATCATAGCAGGGTTTGAATTTATTGTTCTCCAAACTGTAACCAGTGTGAGGAAGGATTGTTCTTTTTAAGTCTTGCTAATCTAATAGGGCAAGTGTACTTTGTTATTATTTTAAGTTGTATTTCTTTAAGTAATTGTTCACTTGCATGACTTTCCTTATGTTTATTAGCCATTTAATTATTTTTTATGATTTGCTAGTTGTTGTCCTTTGCATGTTTTCTGTTGTAGAATTTCTGTTTTTTGATTGCTTTGAAGGAGGTCCTCAGACTTTAAACCTAGTATCTGGAATGTGTTCTAAATTGATTTTTCTACTGTGTCATTTTCCTTTAATTTTATCATACTTTTTGCCTTATGGAAGTTAAAATTTTTATATATTCAGATCTCTCAGTCTTGCTTTTTATTATTTCTGCCTGTGATCCGGCTTATCAAAGCCTTCCTGACCCTGAAATTATTTAAATACTTATATCCAGTACTTAAAACATTAGAACCAAGTTAAAACATGGTGAAGTTATCTTGATTAAATATTAATTATTAAAGTTAACTTTTTAGGGGCGCCTGGGTGGCTCAGTTGTTAAGCGTCTGCCTTCGGCTCAGGTCGTGATCCCCCAGGGTCCTGGGATCGAGCCCCGCATCGGGCTCCCTGCTCGGCGGGAAGCCTGCTTCTCCTTCTCCCACTCCCCCTGCTTGTGTTCCCTCTCTCGCTGTGTCTCTCTGTCAAATAAATAAATAAAATCTTAAAAAAAAAAAAAAATGAAGTTAACTTTTTAAAAGTACTAAAAGCACATCTCAATAAAATTTATGACCTAGAGGTTTTGTTTTCTTGACAAAATGCAGGGTCACTTTGAATACTTCGAAATTATGGTAGGTACCTTGCAAATTTCTGGATTCAAATTATCCTAATATTTTAATCTTTTAGAAATTCTCTATGGCTTGTCCAAATCAAATTCATGGATAATCCAGAATTTTTAATATCACCATCATTGGAAGTGTTAGGTTTATCTGTGTTGATTTTAGATTATTTTGATTGTTTCATGTTTTCATTTAGAAAAAGTTCTCTTTGCCTTCTGTATTAGCCCTTAAAGCTTGGTTGCTTAAATAAAAGTTGTGGGGGAAGGCAGTGCAGAATCTGATGACATTTTCCTTTTCTAATTCTTTCAAGGTGTTTATCAGCGGCACTAAGTCAGAATGCAGGAAAGTACTGGAGACCGTTCTGAAGAATAGAAGGCTCTGCTCTCTGCTGTCTCCTTTCTTCACTCCCAATGCTGCACCCGCGGAATTCATTCAGCTCTATGAGAAAGTGGTGAAGTTTCTAAGTGAGGACAACAGTGATATGATTTTCATGCTGCTGACCAAGGTGAGATGTGATTCTGTGCTGATGCCGTCATGGAAATGTAGGATCTGGTGGTGTTTCCCACTCCGTAGAAATGAAGGGCCCCCTGGAGTTCTGTTTCCTGGTAGACCCTTTTCACATTTTGTATCATCTTCAAGCAGCCTGATCCCGCAGCTTCTTCTTGTGGGGGCAGTGGTTGTGTTGTGTAGAGCAGTCTTACTCCACATAGTAGAAAAAGGACTTCGCTCCCAAGCCCTCTTGAGAAACAGTACCGCTTTGAAATATTCATAATAGTAATTTAGTGTATCCTTCTTTTGAATATATCCTGAATTTATGCTGAAAATGTGTTTGATAAATGAGATGTCATATATCAAAGTCTCTCATATTTGGAATAAGCCAGATATAAGCAAATTGCCTTTGTCCTCATTCCAAGTAGAATATTAACTCAGGCCCAAGCAATGAATTTACTTAACCACTTGAGAATTGCAGAGCCTTAGTGATTTTGCCTTCAATTGTATTTCTCTAACATCTATAAATCATAAAACCTAGGCGTTTTTTAGGGCCTAGAGACTGCTCTCAGTCTGTAATGGGGGCAAACATTTTATAGTTGGGAATTCTGGGAGGTGATCGATAACCCCCTGAAGTTTTATTAACTGAGATACATTACTACTGCAGACTCAGAAATGTGACTGTATCACATGGAGACAGTCCCATAAAGGGGCTGCTTGTTTCTGGCACTGTGACCAGTGAGGCAGAACGACAGAGTTCTGATTCTTGCCTTGTAGGGAGAACTTAACCAAACATTCTTACGTTACAGAAAAGCACGCAGAGCTGAGAAAACTCCCCTCTGTAATCCCAGAGGGTGAAGTAGAGCTGGCGGCTTACTGACACCTATTAATTATTGACCTGCATAGATTCTTTTAAGTACTTGTATATACGTTTTAGTTTCAGTCTTTATACAAAGCTGAATCTTGAGTGATGTTTGACTTTTAAACTAAATTTGCACATAGTTTTCTCTACTTCAGTTAATTTTCCGGTGTCAATAAAACTGCTTCTTATTTCTTTTTCTTTTTAGTTCAATCTTAAGCAATGGTTAAACACCACTAAACCTCCTCTGTCTGATCGTACCAGGCTTCTGGAGTCCATTCATTTGGCACTTACTGCCTGGGGTCTTGAACCAGATGAAGATATTTTGATGCCATTTAATCTTTTCTGTAAGCACTGGACTTACCTTCTTCTCTACCAGTTCCCTGACCAGTACAGTGACATTCTCAGGCTGCTGATGCAAAGTAAGTGTCTTTTAATTATAATGATTAGATTGCAGTGAATATTTAATGTGACATTTACCATTCTACAGATGTCATCCAAAAATGTAAAAATAAGACCAGTATGTAGGAGTTTTAGAATCACTAATTTCTACCTGAAGTGCTTGATGAACAATGCCCAAAAGGGTACTGTCTGTAAAAAAGGTCAGTTATTGTCCTAAATGTTCAAATGGGCCCTGATTCAGCAAGACAGCACTTAGTATATGGTGTTGAAGTCCACAGTCATGCACCCACCTCTTTCCCTTGACTTTGCAGCTGTCCTGAACTGGGCTGGGTTAGGAGTGGGCCTGCTTACTGTGCTGACTACAGATTTGGTAAGAGAAGGAAGTTGCTCCGTTGCAATATGTTTACTTTGCCAACTGGTTTCTCTGTAGATCCAAATAGTGGATAAATTTTGGTTTTTTTCTCCCACCTTAATTTTTTTGACTCATGTTTTTTTGCAAGTAAATTTTATCTGTATGTAATGGTAGCCTGTATTTATATTCACCAAGGGAAAGAGCAGTGTTCAATTTTCTACATTCCCACCATTTCTTTTTCCTCCCACCCTGCAATTTTCCACTAGAGTATTGGAGATAAGAAGAGGAGTAAAAAGGTTGTTAGCTTTTTTATTTTGGGAATTTCACTAGGTAGGAATTTTATTGAAATTTGATAAATGTGAGATAGTATTTACTTTTTTCATGCGAACTTCATACAGTTTATAGATGTAATGGAAAACTAAGTTTTGCTTTATGCCACATTTTTGTGTTACTTAATATTAAGAAACCATTTAAGGAATAAGGTAATGATTTTATATATTGAACTACCTGAAGAATACTGAAATGTGTGCTCTCGTTTTCAGAGTACTTCAAGCTTTCATTGTTTCTGTGGAGGCAGGTTGAGGGTGGGTGGAGAATGGGGTAGGGAGATGTATTTGTACAATTTTGATGCATGCTGGCCTAATTTTTGCTCTAAATTTTCAGAACTTGATCAAGTATATATTGTGTTTTTTTCTCCTGAAACCTTTTGAAGAGCTTGTAAGCAGTGTGTATAGGCAACCATTGACTTGCATTTAATAGGAAATTTATACTTACCAGGAAAGTAATTTCAGTTAAAGGCTTAAGAATAACAGTACCATCACTGGCCAATTCCGTGACCTCCAGCCTCCTGGTTTAACCTTCCCTCCCTGGACGCCATGTTGGTGTTCTTGGGGCTCTAGCCTTTGCTTATCTCTTCTCTTCATTCTTCATGGACAAGCCCCTTGTTTTCCCTGGCTTCCCTGCTGTGTTCTAGGTGTGCGTGACTCCCATACCTGTAACTTGATTCCAGGGCTGTGTCCTCTAAGAGCCAGACCACAGTAGCCATTCGACACAGACCCTTCACTGTTCCTTAGACAGCTCCCAGTCAGCAGATTGCAGCTGCCTCATCATCTCTCCCCTCGATCTACTCCTACCAATCTCTGTTATCCTGTGTGATCCTCAGGCCACTTCTGGGTGGAAAGGGCCGGAGGAGGTATTAGTCCTGGCCTCTGGGATGGGAGATTTACCAGGAGCAGAGTGCTGGCTGTAGTGTCTATTTTGCGTGCTGTCTCTGTGTTGCTTTAGGTTTTGCCCATTGCACGAGTGGAGTTTCAGGGGTAAGTATGAGAAGAGAGCCTGGACTCTGCACTTGCGTTCTGCAATCCAGTCTCCCTTGTCCTGTTACTGCTGTTTCTCACAGCTTCAGCCAGGAAAGTGGTACCTTGACCGTCCCCCAGTTGGGGGCTGGTAGGTGGGATTCCCCCCCACCCCCGGATTCCAGCTCAGATGGCTCCAGCTGTGCTCACTCCCAGCAGGGTTACTAGGAACCAGGAAGGTGAAGTGTCCAGGTGAACAGTTCTTTTCATAAGTTCTCTTTACTGCAATCTCTTCACCATAGGTCTTTATGAATTAGTTCTGGATTTTTATTGAATTTTCATTCCTTTGTAAAGTACACACGTTATTTGATTCAAGTTGAAAAAGTTAGTTTGTGAAAGATGCTAACCTGCTGTCTTCCGTCCCTGCCCCATAAGGCTCCGCCGAGCAGCTGCTGAGCCCCGAGTGTTGGAAAGCCACTCTGAGAGCCCTGGGCTGCTGTGCCCCAAACTGCCAGCAGGGGGCAGCTTCTGCAGAGAGCTCGGTGCTTCAGAGCTCTCCAGATGTTCTCTTGTCTGACAAGCAGGTGTGTCGCTTTTGGTGTCTGAAGTTTATGTCTCTGCATTCCTTTTCTGTTTCCTTTGCTATCTGTTTTTTAAACAGTTGGAACACATTCAAAATTTTTACCTAAAAAAGCTGCACTTCTGTGCATTATCTTTAAGAGCCCTGTTTTTGTCAGTCACTTTCTTCCTCCCATGCACCCTTTGCCTTTCTCTCACACCTCAGAGTCTGTCTTGCTCACCCGTTCAAGAGCAGCCCAGACCCACCCTCTGGGTGTACCTTCCCTCCCCACCTTACCCCACCCAGTTAACCTCACACCCCTGGCTCCTGTGGTCAGGTTCTCATGCAGCATCCCACAGAGCCCTCGGTTCCATCAGTGTTATGTGATGTGGGGCCGCATGACAATGTACTGGAAAGAATGGTTCCTCTGCTTTAGAAAAAGAGTTTGAAATCTGCTGATTTACTTTTCCTATGCAAACACCTTTGCAACTCTATTAAAAAGTCCGAGCCCTCCATCACAGTCGACCCTAGTACTCTGCTGAAAGTAGACCTTTAGTAAGGACTCTTTGCCCCGTCATTCTCTTCCAGGTAGTGGAGACTATACAGTGGCTTTCAAACTTTTTTTATAAGCTTCGGTTATCCACATTGGACTTTAAAAGCTTTGGTTTATTCTCAAAATGGAGTCCTTACATGGCTGATATGAAGACACTCTTGGGCTATCTTGTAAAACGGCTGCTTGATTCAGAAATGGCCTGCTTGGCTCAAGACCCATTTCCCAGCAGCAAAACAGGTAATATGCCCTTAGTGCACCACGGAGCAAGGTGCTCTGACCTTCCATTAGAAGAAACTTGAATAGACACGTTAAGATATTTAAATCTTAGCAATAAAACTATATATCTGAGTGTCAAGAAGAAGAAATAGGAAATATATAGTATAGGCGTGAACCCATCTATGTATCATACCTATGTTCACTCGCACACTGTGTGCTTGCTTCAGCTTGTCTCTGCCCCTCCTTCATGGGGCACGGCACACGGAGATAGGTTTCAGTCTCCAGCTCTTTCTTCCTATATTTATCTTATTTGGGAAAGGGTTCTTAAACATTTATCTTTTAAAAAATATACGGTATAAAATTATCCATGACACTGTGAGGTAATAAAAATTCCTCAGGAAATTCCATTGCAGCAAATGATGAAAACATGAGCTTAACTTAGTTACATGAAATGTGTTGTTTATCAACATAGGTTTGTGAGTATACAGATAATAAGTAGATTTTTTTTTAGCGTTATTAGTGATATTGACAAAGGATGAGCTTGTTTCTTGTCTCTAAAAATTTTGCTTTGTTTTTAGTGCTGAGATCCCTACATTCAGTAATCATCCAGCTCTTTAAGCCATGGATCTTGGTTTTAGAGGACCATGAAAGGTAAATCGTTTTTCAGAGATTCATATTCTTTTGAAATTTATAAAGTTCTGATGGTATTTTGTTATGAGGGATGCGTCACGGATTTAATTTTTTATGTAGGGCCATATTAAATTTAGAAAATGCTTCCTTTTGAAGGAAACTTAAGACATTTTCTGCTTGTGGAATTGTTAGTTTGGTTGATCAGACCTATTAACTTTGAAGCAAAACTAGACACTTATTTCCAGTTTTCTACAAAAAGACGTTGAATAAATTTTGGTACTTAATTTCAGAAAAATGGGTGTTACTCTCCTGAATTAGATTTTGATAATATACTACTGTAAAATATGAGACTAACTTGATTTTATCCAGTACCTCGGTTATTTATTTTTTGGAACTAAGTTGGCTTTTGAATTACTGGGTGGCAATGAACCCCTTTCACATGAGTTTGGAGACTAAATGAAAGCATGATGTTATGAGCATTTAAAACAGAGGTGTAGAAACTGTTCACATGCCGGGAGTTGCCTTCTGAGTCTATTTTCCCCTAAAAGCATACAAACAAAGCTAGGTGAATTTGTCAGGAGTTTGTTAAAATTACAACAGTGCTAGATATCACAGTGTTTAGGTGTTTTCACAACTATTAATCTGTTACTGAGACTCAGAAAACATGAGTGGCTTTGCTTCAGTCCCACCACGAGTGAGGGCCAGAGCCGGGAGCAGAGCTCAGGGCTTCCGACTCCCCTGTCAGGACTCTTGGCATTAGCCCATGCTGCTCCAAGAGCTCGCTGAAGAAAACAGAAAAGGTTCTGGATCTTTGCGTTTGCTAGAGGACTATCCTCAATCTGCAAGCTTCAGGATTCTGTGCTGACTCCGAGACTGTTGGCAATAATGCAGACTGCTGTTTATTTCCAGGAAGAATTAATGGGATTTATTTTGATATTGAATTTTCTGGGCCCAGTTCAGAAACTAAAATGATCATATAAAGAGTTTTTTTCTTTGGTTATTTCGAAATCTGTCCGTTTTTGGCCATCTTTCTGTTACAGGGATTTTTTTTTCCATGTTTTAGGTAGACAAAACTGTTGAAGCCACTTAGTGGCACGCGTCTGAGGCATTTGAAATATAACCGAGATACACAGGGGTGTAAATTGAATTTAAAAAGGTGTTAATCTATGTAGACAACACATTTCTGAAACATAATTGCATTGGAATGAAAGGTTTAGAAGGAAAGTAAATAAAATTGTGTGATTGTTATTATGAGCTACGATTCATCTCCAGGAATTCACAGCGGTTAAAGTGGTCAGAATGTGTTTTGGGGCTACATAATACAGTGATCTGTAGGACTGAGGCAGTCCCTAGACTCTGGGACCTAGAGTGATTTAACCACGGTGCTTTCCTTTCTAAGCGTGTGCTTCTTTTATTTAAAGCAGCCAACGACATTACCCCTGGCTGGAGAGTGATGCTGTGGTGGCCTTAAGCATTGTGCAGTTGTTCACGGACTGTATTGACTCTTTGCACGAGAGTTTTAAAGGTAGGAAGATGTTATGTTATGTCTCTGGTTAGTTACCACGTTTTTCCTAAATCATTCGGTTACTCTTTTGCCTCTGCTTTTCCTACTTTGTTTAATTTTATTTTAGTTGAGAGGCAGTCATCTTTGACCAAAGGAGGTCACTGATAAGTTGGTTGGTGTGAAGTTTGTAACCTCTTATTGTTTGTAAGGTAGCTCTGAGCTGCATCAGCCTTGGAATATAGGCAGCCATTCTCTTCAAATATTTCTGTCCCTCATGTTGAACCTCATTCTATCTTCTGTGACTCCAACTTCTTTTTCATGTTTTCTTTCTGTGCTTCATTTTGGGTGAATTTTTGAGGACTCTCTTCCAGTTTACTTAGTCTCTCCAGCTGTGTCTCATCTGCTTTAAAAAAAAAAAAAGCCTTTGGATTTATTTCAATTTCTAGAAGTCATGTTTGTTTTTTTTCAAACCTATCCTCCTTTTTGATAGCATATCATTTCTTTTGTTTAAAATTCTAATTTTTGTTTGTTTGAAATGTTTAAACATAGTTTCCTTTATGATCTGTTTGCAATAACTGAAGTTACTATTGGGGATGGCTTATGCTACAACTAGTTAGATGTTCCTTCAGATTCTTACACTTAGAGGCTTGTTTCCTTGTGGATTTTTAAGTTTTGTATTGTGAGCCCGCATTTAGAGAGATTCTCTCTGTGGGAATTCCGTAAAGACAAGGGCTTGAGGGTGTGTCCTCCAGAGGAGATCTGCACTTGTTGCCAGCGGGAGTTGTGTAATTCCTTGGCCTGTGGTTTCTCACTGTTGTGCTGTAAACAGTCAGACCCCAGGCTCACTCGCCGGCGGGCCTCAGTGATCACTGTCAACTTGTTCCTCTCCTTGGCTCTGAGTCAAGGTGAAGGCAGAGATCTTACCCTGATCTGCTCTTTCAGTGAGGGCGCAGTCCTTAGGAGACTCCTCATGCTGTTAGAACCCCTCAGAAGCTGACCGTCCATGGGCAGCTGAGGCTTCAATGTCTGTTCAGTACCCAGGTTTCCTGGTCTCTCTTTGCTTCTGGTCCCTGTTTCTGGCCCTGTTTACTTCCGTTGAGCGAACGTAGTTCTGCATTTTCAGAGATGTTTTATTCAGAGATGCAAGATTCTTGCAATCGCCTCCTGTTTTTCCTATCTCCAGTTTCTGTTCCTGCCTACTGACTAGATTGATTTTCGTGAAATAGTATTTATATCCTATCATATTCATATTTCCAAACTTTAAAGTGTCATGTTTCTGCCCAGCTTTCCGATATGGCTGGCCCAGTGTACTTCAACATTATGTGATGGTTTCTTCATGGAAACCTTCCACTCCAGCCATACTGCTTGACGCACTATTCTGCGAATGTCCTTGGCCCTCCCCTCGCTGCCCTTGCTCATGCTGATTCCACTACCAGATGAAGCCTCGGGTACTTTATATTCTTTCGCACGTGTGTTTATGTGCATGTGTTTCTCGCCTGCCTCTGAATCTTCTAGCGCACCTCTGCGGTTTGAGTCCTTGGGCAGTAGACACCGTGATGGAGCCCAAATGCCAGAGATCTGTTTGGGGCGGTGGCCTCGGACCCCCGCGCAGGTGGGGCAGCTGTGAGAGGCGAGTGGGAGGGAAGAGCAGTGCGCCTGCCTGCGGTGCAGCTCCGACCAATGGGCGGCCAGGCCAGCAGCCGGCGCCAGGCAGACATTCCGCCCTACCGCTCCCACGTTGGGCAGAAGTGGCCACTCTGTGCTCAGTTGTTGGCTCCCCTCGGGCACTGCAGTGGGTCCTGAAGGAGCGCGGCCTGCTGGGCACCTTCTGTTTCTGACTGGTCTGCCTCTGCGGCGCCACATTCTCTGTGGCTCGTAGTCGCCGACTTAACAATGTGGCCTTTGGTCCTGAAAGACAGATGTGTGTGTGTGTGCAGAACAGATTTAGGTTTGCAGCCAAATTGAGCAGAAAGTACACGGAGTGCCCATATGACCCCCCTCCCACACCTCCCACACACAACCTCCCCTCCTATCAACACCCCCCCCCGCTAGAGTGGTATGCTGGTTACAGCTGATGGGCCTACACTGACACCTCATTGTCACCCAAAGCTCATAGTTTACGTTACCATCCACTCTTGGCATTGTACATTCTGTGGACTTTGACGGCTGTGTAATGACACGTATCCACCATTATGGTATCCTGCAGAGTAGTTTCGTGGCCCCAAGGATCCTCTGTGTTCTACCTACTCTCCCCCTCTTCCACCTAATTCTAGGTGACCACTGATTTTTTTTTTCTTGTCTCCATAGTTTTAGTTTTTTTAGAATGCCAAATAGTTGGAATCATATATTGTGTAGCTTTTCATATGGGCTTCTTTCACTTAGTGATATGCATTTAAGTTCCTCCAAGTCTTTATATGGCTTGATAGTTCATTCCTTTTAGCACTGAACAGTATTCCATTGTCTAGATATATATATATATATTTTTTTTTAAGAGAGAGAGAAAGCGCACAGGGGGTTGGCGGGGGCAGAAAGGAGAGAGAGAATCCCAAGCAGGCTCCACACCCAGCATGGAACCCGACTTGGGGCTCAGTCTCATGATCCTGAGGTCATGACCTAAGCCGAAATCAAGAGTTGGAAGCCCAACTGACTGAGCCACCCAGGTACCCCATCATCTGGTACTTTTGATTGACCTTTTACATACATGCCAGATCTCTTTAAAAAAAAATTTTTGACCGAACTGTAAGATGTAAACTCTAGGTCCAGAAACATTATTCTTTTTATCCCCTATAAGACTTATGCAGTGCCATAATCTCAGTATCTATTTGATAAGTATTGGTTTAATGAGTAACATATGAAATACTAACAGTACTCACTTTTTTTAGAAAGACAAACTTCTAGCTGCTTATCATCATCAAAAATATTTGAGCATCAAATTATAATCACAAAGGCACCATATATATATATATAAATTTTTTTTTTTTAAGCAGGCTCCATGCGCAGCATAGAATCCAACATGGGGCTTGAGCTCACCATCCTGAGATCAAACACGAGCTGAGATCAAGAGTTGGATGTTTAACCGACTGAGCCCCTGTATGTTTAGTTTCTTAGTATAGGGGACAAGCACTCTCTCAGGCTCTTGCGTGTGTATATAAAATAAGAAAGTGGCTTGGGAACAGGAGGGTCCATGGCTAACATCAGGAATTGGTAGCTGAGTTCAAGGAGAGGAAACAGAACTATGCAAAGCAGGAAAAAGCATTTTATTATAGCCTTTTAGTGAGATCTTCTGATCCAGCTCCCTCCTTTTATTCATGAGAAAATGAAGACCCAAAAAGCAAAATGAATTTATCTGAGCTCACAGAACTTAATGTGTGTCTGGGCTGGAACTAGAAACTCAGTCTTGTCCTCAGAGATTACCTTTTAGACATCCAACTATATATCCATCCTTATTTAAACAGAACTATCTTTTATTCGTATTTAAATAAATGCTAACCTTACCTTATCTTAAAAGGTTAAAAACATGTTGATGTTTCATGCTGTAGAATAAAGTAAGGACTGTGAATCAAGGGCACAGGTATGTTGGAAATGATAAATCGATTGCTACCATGGGTTGATGCTCATTGGTCATTTTTCAAAAGCCACTACTAAGAACCACCATCAGGTGTTGTTGTGGGCGGCTGGCTCTCTCTTCTTTGACTACATTCATTTCTTTGCGTAGAACCAGAACATCTGAAAAGTTTTGTTTTAGACTAAATGCCCCTTATACTGGCATTCACTCTTGCGGGCACTGAGGTAATTGATACTTGTGACTTTAATACTGAGTGATCCATGTCGCAGAGGAGTGTCGTTTTAGAATAACTTAGCCGAGTGACAGTTAATCATCTAGTTGCACTGCACCACGGGTTACGTTTTAGTCATGTGCAACATTTCCTTTTGAGCGATATTGGATTCCTCCAAGGCGCCAAATGAATGAGTGCTCCATGCTGGTGACTGATTATATGCTGAGGGCAGCAGACTGGAGGGATGCCTAGAAGTGGGTGGGGTTGTGCAAGTGTATTTGAGTTAAAAAGCCATTTAGCTAGAAGTTTTAAAGAAAAACTGATCGCCCCTGCTATCTCCCACCTACCAGCTTCTCATTCTGGTTCCCCAAGTAAGTAATTACAGTACTGGTCTTTGCTATTAATTTGCCATCAGTTGTTTGTTTTTTTTTTTTTTTCCTGGCACATGAAAATCTTTGAAATTTGGTAATTACTGAGAACCTTAGGTTTTAGACTTTTAGTTCAAATTTTTGTTTTGTGTTTGTTTTTTGTTTTTAAAGATTTTATTTATTTATTTGACAGAAAGAGACACAGTGAGAGAGGGAACACAAGCGGGGGAGTGGGAGAGGGAGAAGCAGACTCCCCGTGGAGCAGGGAGCCTGATGCGGGGCTCGATCCCAGGACCCCGGGATCATGACCTGAGCTGAAGGCAGACACTTAACGACTGAGCTACCCACGCGCCCCATGTTTGTTTGTTTTTAAAGATAACCCAGAAGGTCTTCAGCTGTGTTTTCTGCTTGAATTTTAGATAAGCTGTTGCCAAGTGATGAAGGAGCCCTTCGGTTACACCTGATGCATTATTGTGAAGCGTGTACAGCCCCCAGAATGCCAGAGTTCATTCTGTACGCCTTCCATAGTGCCTACCGGAGACTCCCATGGAGGGACCTGCACCCTGACCAGATGCTCATGGAGGCCTTCTTCAAAGTGAGCCCTCGCGCTCCATGTCGCAGCCTGGCTCCTAGGGAGCAGCCTGCTCACTGCGGTTCTCAGGCCCGGCTGCAGTGGGTGCTAGAGTGGACTGTGCTCGCATTCTGTGTTGCCCAAATGCTGCTTGTGGGAAGCAGCGTTCCGTGGAATTCATTTTACTGTGGGAGTAGGCAACTGGAAGACATTTGTAGGACCATTTTTAAACCCAGGGAAAGATGTTGACTGTAGCATGGCTGTCACCCCTGGACTTTCGTAATATTGTTGTAGGAATACATGGTTTAATGACTTTGTCATGCTCAGTCTTGGTGTCTCTGGGTTTGCATCTTTTTCTAGGACAGTATCATCAGGCTTCCATGTTGTTAAATGTTCTATTAAAGCAAAATGTAATTGGTACTCAAGCCATTAGTTTCTTTAAGCAGTTACATAAGGGAATAATGCTGTAGGAGACAGAAGTGCATCGTAACAACCAGTGACGCATCATAATCATATAAAGACCCGAAATGACTTGGAAAAATTGCTAATATGTATGTGAGTCTTAGCAGTAGAAGCAATGGTTACAAAAAACAGCCCCAGTAGCATCACTTACATAGCGCCCGGCATTTTTGTTGTTTTGTTGTTCTTAGGTTTCCATTTTTAAAGATTATTTATTTATTTATTTATTTGACAGAGAGAGAGAGACAGCGAGAGAGGGAACACAAGCAGGGGGAGTGAGAGAGGGAGAAGCAGGCTTCCCGCCGAGCAGGGAGCCTGATGTGGGACTTGATCCCAGGACCCTGGGATCATGACCTGAGCCGAAGGCAGATGCCTAACGACAGAGCCACCCAGGCGCCCCTTAGGTTTCCATTTTTTTCCATTTCCCCTTATCATCTTGTCTTAGCTTTTTATAGTCATTTCAGTTTATTTATTCAGAGTCACCAGTACTCTTGTGTTTACTCCTCACTTGACGTCACGTTGATGACTGAGACACCGTAAGTGCTTTAATTCCTGCAGGTCCACGGTGGTCTCTGATGGTCCGGGAAACGTACGGTGGTCTGTTAGCGCTGACCGTGGAGAGCACCCAGGGCTGCGCTTGTCAGCCGCTCCTCTGCAGCCAAGCTCCAGGGAAGGCTGAGGACGGCTGTCTCTGAAATAAAAGCTTAGGAATGATTTTATAGCCGGTTTAGTATATGAGATAGGTCCCGAGTAGATATTTATCACTACTATGAACATGGAAGAGAATGTTTGCTTAAAGAGCTGTAGGGTGGCTTGAAGCGGGCGGCCTCAGCTGTGTGACAGATGAAATGTGAGCACAGCCCCGAAGAGTCACTGTAGACTCGGTGCCTCTAGGTATTTTAGTCTAATGAGAGATGGTGCTGACCTGGCCGGAAGCAGGAAGCCTTTCAGTCCTGTGTGTCTTTCTGGAGTAAGAAGGGATGTGTTTTGAGGGGTTTGGAGTGAGGATAGAGAACAGGTGATAAAAGAGGATGAGGAATCATTTTCTAAAAGGGAAAAGAAGCAGCAGTTAATATGATATAATGATGGTAGTCACAGGAGGGCATGAATCATCACCAGATTCCATTGACTGATTTTATAAATGGCTTTTTAATCTTCATTTTAAATAGAAAAATTTATAGCTAGCCATGTTTTATTTTAAACAGACTGCTGAAATGGGCTAATAAGAGTTAACTCTGACATTGATTATATACTGTAAAATACATTTACCACCCGCCCACCAATCCCTAATATATTTTAAATATCTTTTAAATAGGATTTAATTAAATATTACGCAGTCATCAAAAATCACAAAGTCTAATGATGTGGAGACATTTTTATAACATAACATTATACCAAAAAGGCAGTATAAAAATTATATACAATAATAGAGCGGGTCTCAAAGTATGGTCCTAGAACCAGCAGCGTCTGCACCACCTGGGAGCTTGTTAGAAATCCAAATTCCTGCTCTCACCCTAGATGTAGGAAATATAAAATTCTGGGGGTAGGGTCCCACAATCTGTGTTTTAGTGAGTTCTCCAGGTGGTTCTGCTGCACAATCAGCTTTAGGAACTACTGACTAATAGATCTCAACCTTTGTTCTATCTTAGCACATCTGAGGATTGTGACAGAGCATTGGTGACTGTGGCAGGGATTTACCACCCTGGTTAGAGCTAGGGAAGGTCATTCCTCTCCTGTTAAGAATTAGTGGAATAAATAATGAACTCTAAACAAGCTGAAAAATGTATGCATTCACTGAGGATGGAAGAAAAAATATTACAAATGTCAAGTCTAAATCTTTGCGGGGAAGGATTCAGACATGGTTTTTATAATTTGGGGAAAAAGTTATTTTTAAAATTCAATTTAGTAAGCATTGATTTATACACATTTTTAAGAACACAGACAGTTTAAAGGAAAACATTGATTTTGATTCATTTCCCTTTAAGGTGGAACGAGGAAGCCCTAAGAGCTGCTTCTTATTTTTGGGGTCTGTCCTGTGCGAAGTCAACTGGGTCAGTGTGCTCTCTGATGCCTGGAGCCCCAGTCCCCACCCAGAGACCCGGAGCATGATTGTCTGCCTCCTTTTCATGATGATTTTATTGGCAAAGGAAGATCAGCTGGTAGACCAAGCAGTAAGTTTGGAGAGCCTGTGATGAAGACTTGGCAAGGCTTCCTAGAGCCCCACTTCCTACGAGGTTGTAGCTTTTCACTTGTTTCCCTAACACCTCTGTCAGTGTGAATATCTGCTTGGCATATGGGATGTGCCTTCAACTAGGCGCCCGATTTTCTGGGATCGTTCATAATCTAATTCTGGGTTATGAAGGGAAGCACACTGAGTTAGAGAATGCAAGTCAATTTTATTTTACATCTCATTAATTGCTAGTTCTGCCACCAGATCTGAGAGTTCCTTTGAAAATTGGGTTCTGAATACTTACAGATTTTAAAGTTAATGTGTTTTTGCCAAGACCTTGGTTATTACTTTCACTAGTACTTCTAGCTTCAGTAGATACTTACTTGACATCTTAACTGTTCAGTGCTTATCATAGGCCATCTTAGTGATCACTCCATAGACTAGAGATACATATTTCTGGGAAACTGAGAACTCCGAAACTAAAGGAATATGTGTTTTATTTTTAGGATTCACCTCTCCTGAACCTCCTCGGACAAACAAGCTCACTCTCGTGGCATCTTGTGGATACCGTGTCCTACCAGAGCGTGCTCAGTTATTTCAGCAGCCATTACCAGCCAGCCATCATCCTGGCAAAGGAATCTTCTGCGGAATTAATCATGAAGCTCCTAAGAGTGTCTGCGGGCCTTTCCATTCCTACTGACAGCCAGAAACATCTTGTAAGTTGAGTGGGTGCTTTAAAAGGCAGAGTGTTCTTCAGGATTGTGGTAGTGGAGGTGCTGCTGAGGACGGTCTCAAACCCTGTGATGGCTCAGGTGAAAGAGTTAGAGGATGTGTACCATTGTGTACTCCTGTTTTGGCCTCTCAGATCCTTTAGTTTTAATTATCTCTTTTGCTAAACCTTCACTTACTAGCAGTCCCACACGCTAACAAGAGGGCGGCAGGATTGAGGGCGGCAGCCTGTGGTTTAGAGATCTGGATGTCACTGGCAGCAGAATGGCAGTGAAATGATGAGCATGAATTTGAGGTCTGACAAACTCCGGTCCCCAGCTCACGGCCATTCCGACGTTGGTTTTCTCATCTGAGTTGGAAATAGTACTTTGCCTCAAAGTGTTGTTGTGAGAATTAAATTAGGTAGTGAATATAAAAGTTTTTGGAAAAGTTTCTGGCAAGTAATCAATGTGTAGTTAACATTGCTATTGATGTAGTGAAAAAGGAAGAATGTTCTGGAATTTGGGAGAATGTGGGTTTTGGTGTAAGTGTTACCACAGATTTGCATATCCCTAGACACAGGGCCCTTAGACACACACCTGTCTTCATGTGGCCTCCTGCTCTGTCCTCGCCTCTCCCTCCCGAAGCATTCAGAGCAGTGACATGCCCCCAGGGAATACTCAGTTTACACTGCTCGCATGGATTCAAATGAATGCTCCTTTTATTATTTGTCAGGATGCAGTTCCAAAGTGCCGAGCCTTCACTCATCAGATGGTTCAGTTCCTCAGCTCCCTGGAACAAAATGGAAAAATCACCTTAGCAGTCCTAGAAAAGGAGATGTCTAAGCTCTTGGATGATATCATCGTCTTTAACCCACCTGGTGAGTGGCCCATGGGCCATCGTGTCTCCATTCAGTGGGTGAATCCCTGCTCTTGTGAGATCAGGGGCCTGGGCAGGACACTTTCAGTCTTGTTCCCAGAGAAGTGGTGCTCGGAGAGAGGATGGGCTGTCAGATGCTGGTGTGAGATTAACGGGACTGAGGGCTAAGCTAGACAGCTGGATTTAATAAGTAGGAGGGAACCAGAGACAGCCAGTGAGCAGCATCCCGAGATGCTTTCGCTCTTCACTGGGAGAGCCCTTCAGAATCACCTGTAGACGTGTAAAGAGACTGTGTGTGGAGAGCTTGTGCTCTTGGCAGTTTGGTGGACTGGGTATCCTGACTGCTTCTGCTGAAAACAACTAAGAATGCTGGACAAAATGTTTTTAGGAAACCGACAATGAAACTTGTCATGAGGTGCTGGAAAATCTTAGAAGTCAGAAGCTAAGTGAAAGGAGGAACCCATAAACGTAGATAGAGTGCTAAACTGGCTTCCCCCTTGAAGGCTTTTACGGGATCATCTTAGACTGGGGTGGGGTAGGGGGGCACTAAAGCCCAGGGCGGCTGGAGATGGGGGCCTGAAAGGAGCTCGTATACATCACCCACAGGATGGCATCTTCAGTGTAAGGATGAGCCAGAGATAAACCTGCCCCTGGGAGAGGAGAGCAAAGACAATAATCCGTTTGACCTGGGTGTTGGGTCAGATGTCTGTGTGGTGGGGAAAGAGAGCTGTCTCTTTTGAAAATTAGTAGGCATAAGCTGACCCTCATGTGTGTCTGAGCCACAAATTCCTACTACCTAGACTGTCCAGAGAAAAATCCCTCAGCCTGGGAACTGAGTACAAGTTGTTCTGGGTTGGCAGTGCCATTAGATGCCCAGGGGAAAGCACCCACAGAGCCGCGTTGGAGAAACCCATCTTCAGCTCGGGCCTCAGAGTTCCAAGGAATATGAACTCATAGTAAAAAAAGAAAAAGTCATAAAACACACAAGGAAACAAGGCACCACAAGCAAGTCAGCAGAGAACGACTTAAGATACTGAAATAATTAGTACAGTAAACAAAAAAGTATTTTTATCTATTTAATAAAATAAGAGAAATTTGAAAATGTCGGTAGGAGCAAGAAATTATAGAAATATACAGCTTTGAGAGAGAATCCGATACTCTAGAAATGTAAAATATAGCACTTGTGATAAAAACTTAATGGGTAAGTTTAACAGCAGGTTCAACTCATTTGAAGAGAAAATTAGTAAACTGGAGAATACATATGAACATAGTGTCCAGAATGTAGAACAGACAGAGAAAGAACATGGAAGCGAGGTTAGAGGGCCTGGGGGACAGGCTGGGAAGATGGAACATACATGCAGTCATCCAGTCAGAATTCCCGGAGAGGACAGACAGACCTGGGGGGAGGCAGGAATAGCCGGAGAGACAGCAGGGCTGAGAATTTTCCATGGCCGATGAGCACAACACTCCTTAGATTCAGTGAACCCAGCAGATCCTAAGCGGGCCAGAGAAATGCACATCTCTACACACTGTCACACTGTGGTGATGCTGCACGAGCACCAGGGAAAAAGGAAAGAACTTTCACATCCAGGAAGGAGGGACGGACGGACACCTACAAAGGAACGTTTACACTGCTGATTTCTCAATAGCAACAAAGGAAGCTAAGACAGTGGAACAGCTTCAGTGTGCTGTGCGGAAGTGACTTGTAACCTGGAGCTGTAAACTAAGAGAAACCATCTTGCAAGGATGAGGGTGATACAAAGATACTTTCATTGAAAACTGAGATTGTTTGTCCCCATGACATCACTTGAAGGAAATCCTAAAGCATGTTCTTTGGGTAGAAGTAGAGTGATCACAAGTAAAAAGGCTTGGATTATAAGCAGGAAAAGTAAGCAGAGAAAGTAGTAAAATGTTAGGCACATATGGAAAACTATGTAACCATGCATTTAGGGGTTTAAAAAGCAAAAGCAAAAATTAAACTATATGGCCACAAGTACATATAAGTTAGGAAGGAGGTTGACTTAAAAGCATCTAAAGTTTTAGTATGGTTTGAGAGGGTCAATAAATTGACTAAATTTACATCTTGGTAAAATGTGAATGTTGAAATTGCTAAGAAATTCACTAAAAGAATAGAAATAAAATGTATAATTTCCAAGTTAGTGGAGGGAGATAAAAAGGAATGGCCAAAGTGCATTCGGTCCAAAGAAGGCAAGAAAAGAAGCTTGGAGAAGGTGAGAAAAATAACCAAAATAAGATGGTAAAATTTAAATACATCAGTAAATGTAAATGGACAGATATTCAGCTTAAAAGACGAAAGTTTGTCAGACTGAATTAATAATGAACATCCAGCCTTAAGCTGTTTCTAAAAAGTACATATAGAGCAGAGGATATAGAAAGCTTTCTATAAGGCAATCATATCAGGCAATTATTAAAATAGAAAGCTGGCGTAGTAGATTAATATTGGGCAGATAGGACTGTGAAGCAGAAAGCATTACAGAGCCAGGTGATCTCTAGGGTGTTTCCCTGCTTTGAAGTTGCATGACAAAAAATAAATAAAAGCATTAGTAGAGATAGAGTCATTGGAAATTGATAAAAGGTTTAATCCACCAGGAGCATATATTAATGATAAATGTATTTGTACCTAATAATACAGCAGCAACTGCAAATATCTGAAGTGAAAGCTGACAAAATTAGGAAGAGAAAAGTCAGATTCACTCACAGTAAGAGATTTTGCCACACATCTCACAGTAATTGATGAAGTCGAAGGAGAATCAGTAAGGCTTTAGGAAGTCTGAAGAGCCCCACTGGGTGTAGTGCGCACGTGGACAAGATGTGCCCTGTATATGCGGGATGAGTCCCCTGCACAATGGCTAAGGAACCTCACCCTTGTTCAGCTTAAAGCCAGTCTCCACCAATCCCAAAGGACTGGTGTGCAACAGACCACAGTGCAGTCAACTTAGGAATCAGTAACAAAATACAACTGTACCCTAGAAATTAAGAAGCAAACTTTTAACTAACTGATGATGACCAAAGAAGCAGTCATAATAGAAATTTAGAAGATTTGGAACTGGATAAAAAAACAGAATGCATCCAAACTTGTGGGGTGCAGCTAAAGTGGGACTTAGTTTCTTGGCCTTCAGTGCTTATATTAAAATTTTAAAAAGATGAAGGCTAATAAGATAAGAATCCAGCTTAAGAGGTTATAAAAAGAATAGCAAAATACGATCAAAGACTGTGGAAAGAAAGAGATAATAATCTGGAGAAGATAAGTAGGAAGAGAGTGAGTGTGAAGAACAATGAAAGTGGCAGATAAACGTGTAGGTGAATCTACATGAAACATGACTGTCTAAAACAATAATAATAGAAATGCCTCCCGGGGATAAGGCACCAGCAGGGAGAGCTGGTAGGAGTTAGAATGTTACAGAGCCCTGGCACTGCCTTGGAGCCAGTTAACATCAGACTTTTGAAAAGTCAAGAGTGCACGTGTAGTTGGTAAGGCACCTGCTGTAAGAATGTTGGAATGGTGTTTAACTTCCAGACCAAAAGAGAGAAAATAGAATAAGAAATAATGAAGTAAAAGAGAGAAAAAGGGATGTAGAATTTGGGGAATAAATGGAAAGTACATTGTAAGATTGTAGATTTAGACCCAGTTACATCAGTAATTAACATTAAATATGAGTGACTAAAATGATCACACTGGATAAAAGAAGGGAGAAAAAGACAACCCAGTAGAAAAAATGAACAAGACCCTTGAATTGACATTCTACAAAAGAGAATATCTAAATGACCAGTATATTTACAGAAAGGTGCTAACCGTGTTAATAATCAGGGAAATGCAAATTAAAACCTTAGTGACAGATGATGACACATCCACCAGAATGAGTACAGTTAAGAAGGTTTCGATACAAAGTTGGCAAGTATGTGGATGAATGTAACTCATGAACTGCTGATCACAGAGGAAATTGGTACAACCAGTTTTAAAAGTTTGGCATCCGTCATCTACTAGTTTGCATATCCTACAATTCAGAATTCCGCTCCTTGGAATATTCCAAAAGAAATGCACCTGTGCCCTGGGAAACGTGAACAGTGTCTGTAGCTATGCATCTGAGGGGATCCAAAACCGGAAACAACCCGTGTGTTCAGTAGAAAGGATGAATTGTTGTAGTATATTCGTATAATAGAATGCAACAGTGAAAATCTGCCACGACGTGGATGAATCTCACAAACGTTTTAATGTTTAGTTAAATACTGTTTGAAAGTAGGCAACTGTAGTATTTAGGGAAGCACAGCAATTGAAAGCTGGTGTCACTGTCTGAGTTGGTTAGAATTGGTGAACAAAAAATCAGTTGAAATTTCTTGTACATACCTGCAATATAGATTTACCGCACAGGGTATATAATATGGTAGGTAAAAAGCAGATTCTGGGACCAGACTGCCTGGGTGTTCCACCTGCTGTGTGATCTTGTACAAGTTGTATAACTTCATCTGCAAAGTGGGGATAATAGTCATACCTGTTTCATATGGGTGTTGTAAGCATGAAATGGGATAGTGCACCTGACCTTTTAGCATCAGCCCCTCTAACCAGTAACACCCAGTCAGTGTTAAAAGAAAAAAAGAAAAATTAGCAGGCGATACCAGAGAAAGGGTTTTAGAGTTGATCAAATGTGTTTAGGCCGTGAAGGTCAGATAATAGCTGGCCAAGCACAGGAGGGGAGGGTGTTCTAGAAAGATCTTCCTCAGAAGAATGACGGGATCAGATCTGGTTTTTAAGAAAACATTTGTTGGCTGTGTTGATGATGCATAGGGAGAGGAGAGGAGAGGGTGGGATCTGTTAGGAGGCTTACTGTATGAGTTTTTTGTTCCTATGAGTCATCATTAAAAGGCACATTAAAATTACAGTTGCTTTTGAGCTGAAATTCAGAGATAAGGCCTTAGAGAAGAATGCCCATACCCATAGGAATACATGACAAAATATGCACTCACACATAGACATTGTTGAACTTACGTCTAGAACTTTGGTTCCTGAAGTCCTTGCTTTGATCATAATAAGTAGGTCTTACAGTAACGTTGTTAGAGTTTATTTAACACTTGCAGGTGGGCGAGTTTGATTTGATAGGTGTGGCGAGTATGACCCAGACTCCCCTGCCCTCGCTGACGTCAATACGGGAGGCTTGTGGTGACAAAGCCCCACTTCTATTCCATTAAAAAAATTTTACCTAGCTTAAGGAGAGCTAGAAGTAGTTGGCAAAAACTATAGCCTGCGAAAAAGGTTTTCTGTTTTGGGATGTGAGGAAGGAATCTACCTCCGTAACCTGCTCATTTGCAGGTGTCTTGTACAATGAATTTGCTTTTTCTTATACGCTGTGCTCTTTTCATCTCTCAGTTTTTTTGAAAGACCCATTTAAATTATCAGTCTGTCCACTTTTCTTTTTCCATTTAAAAAACAAGGAAATAAGAGCTGTTTAAGTTAGGAGCTCTTTTAAGAAGGTTTAAAAGGTGTTTCTTTTCCTTACTTTTATATTTTGTTTTAAGTAATAACCTCTATTCCTTGTAAATCACTCCAGGATATTGATAGCTTTGGTAGTGGTGAGGGTGGAGGTATTTTTCTAGTCCGTTTACCAGGTGACTTCTGAGATCTGCCTACTTGGTTTTCCAAATGAGCAAAGTTTGGAAGCTAAAGTCTAAGTAAGCATGTTCTGATAAATAGTTTAGTCTTTCATGCCAACTTGGTATGTCTCTTTATTAAAGTATTGCTCGGCCACCTGCTGTAACCAGGGGTCTCTCAGTGGTTCCTACTGTGCCCTTACAAAGTACTGATGTGCTGCATCCTATCCTTACCAGCTAAGCACCATCCACAGTATTTGTAAATTGTAAAATGTGCCCAGAGTGCAGCCGAAGTTGCTCACATTCGCGTCGCCGTTCCGGCAGCCTCTCACGGGGTGTGTCTATGTTCCCCCGCAGACATGGACAGCCAAACCCGCCACATGGCCCTCAGCAGCCTCTTTATGGAAGTCCTAATGATGATGAACAATGCGACTATTCCAACGGCAGAGTTCCTCCGGGGCAGTGTCCGGACCTGGATTGGACAGAAAGTGCACGGGCTGGTGGTCCTGCCCCTCTTAACAGCAGCCTGTCAGAGCCTGGCTTCTGTCCGCCACATGGCCGAGACCACGGAAGCCTGCATCACTGCCTACTTCAAAGAAGGTGCGAAGCTCTCTTTAGGTTGGTCCTTTTCAGGCGAGAGCAAAGCTTTGTCAGAAGGAGGTATCTTTCCAGACCCTCCCCAGCGGGTGATTGCGCCACGCAGATTTCCTTGTTAATGTAGCTGATACTTCAGTATGTATTTTGTTTTGTTTGCAAAGATCTGCAGTTAGCGTGAGAACCTATGGCCCATGTTTGTCAGCACAGCCATGTTTCCGTGGAGGGAACCTCTAATTCACTTTACAGTGGGTTTGGATGTCAGACCGGCCCTTTTATGGGAGGCACGTCGTGTAAGTCACAGGCCTAGCTACGCTCTTCAAAACAAATGCTATAAACCAGAATCTTTTTTTTTTTTTTAAAGATTTTATTTATTTATTTGAGAGAGAGAATGAGAGAGAGAGAGCACATGAGAGGGGGGAGGGTCAGAGGGAGAAGCAGACTCCCTGCTGAGCAGGGAGCCCGATGCGGGACTCGATCCCGGGACTCCAGGATCATGACCTGAGCTGGAGGCAGTCGCTTAACCAACTGAGCCACCCAGGCGCCCCTAAAACCAGAATCTTTATAATAAGACCCACTGTGTTATTTTTCTCTATTTTGTCACTTGTTAAAATGAGTTTTCATGTAAGTTTTTTATTGCTTTTTGTCACATCTTTTGAACTATTACAAAGAGGTCAATCTCCACCCCACCCCTACCTTTTAAAAATCTTTCTTATTCCCTAACCTCCCTCTAAACTCTGATTCTGGAAACAACATGGTCTGGTTAAGAAGAATGGCTTGGATTAGCACTACTCAACTCTGATACCCAGATATACATTGTGCACACAGTAGGAGAGAAAGAAGGGTGTTAGAGCAAGAATGCCGGGAGGTGCCCATAACCTGCCCCTGCCCTTTCCTGGCAGACCATGACCTGTACCCGTGTCCCCCCATGGAAGGTGCTGTGCATGTCACCGTCTCCCCACCGTCATTCCCCCCAAAGACTTGAGAACCATAAGGATAACACTCCTGCTTCAAATTCATTCATGTTACTAAAATCAAAAAAAATTTTTTTTCAATTGATTTCCGTCGAGGGATGAATCCAGCTAAGCTTTAAAAAGGGGAAATACTTCAGTTGGATAGAATAATAATTTTCCTTGGAAAAGCATACATTTTCATAACATACTTAAAAGGTATTAGATGAAGTTAAGACCCTTGGATGACCGGACAGGCAGTGTCTACCTGCGATTTTAATGACCATAAAATGATGAGAAGGGTGACTCTGAGAACACAGTGCTCAGTTCTGACTTCGGCCCCTCCACAGTGGCTAGCAGGGGATAGGCACTCAGTGTGCGGGCTTTCCAGTCTGAGCCTCCCGGCATGCTTCCCTTGGGTGGCCTCCGGGGTCCCATGGGCTTGATGTGAAGCCTCAAGTGAAAAGATTCATGACAGCAGTTAAATAATTTGATTCCTGTTTTTATCTTGCTGTCTTTTCTTGGTGCTCTTTTCTTAGGTTCCCTCAATCAGAATTTAGGCTGGGGCCCCATTCTGGTGTCCCTTCAAGTTCCTGAGCTTACCATAGAGGAATTTCTGCAGGAGTGCCTGTCCCTCGGCAGTTACCTGACTCTCTATGTCTACGTGCTTCAGTGTTTAAATAGTGAACAGACTCTGAGGAACGAAATGAAAGTGCTGCTCATCTTAAGCAAGTGGTTGGAACAGGTGTATCCAAGGTTTGTTGGCCCTGTGGCTGCCATATTACACTCACTATATTAATATTATCTGTTAGCCTAAGCTTTTAAAGTACTGAATGTCCCCTATACTTAAAATTCAAATGTGGACTTTCAGTTAAATGCGAGTGGAAAGAATCCACTTCTAATTTTATTTTCCTCCTGGGCCTCCCCCACCCTCCCACCCCAGCTCCATGCAGGAAGAGGCCAAGCTGTTTTTGTGGTGGCACCAAGTCCTGCAGCTGTCCCTGATTCAAGCGGAGCAGAGTGACTCGGTCTTGATAGAATCTGTCGTTCGAATTCTGCTCATGCTTCAGAGCAGGCTGAGCCTGCTGGCCGAGGAGAGGCTCAGCTCTGGGATTCTGGGGGCAATTGGGCTGGGCCGGAAGTCACCCCTGTCTAACAGGTAAGGAAGCACCTTCTAAGTGGGCCTCAGCTTCTGCTCCTACTTAGGGATTGTAATACTTTAGTAGGTTTTTTGACTTAAGGGCTAGGCTAGGGTTCCCCTATAGATTAAGGGGGAAAAAAATCACCTGATTACACCTTTATATTTTACAAAAACATTTTTTTTTTCTCATTTTAAAACAACTTTGTTTTCACGTTTAAAGAATGTTTTCTTAGTAGTATCTCTTGTTGTATTTTGGCTTTGTAACCTGACCACACTGCTGATTTCTGTCTGGTTTTGAGCCAGTGACGGTGTGCAGGGTTAGGTGAAAATACCCCAGTTAGCTGCTTCATTGCATACTTTGTCAGGGCTGCCCAGGCCCCACGAAGCAGTCTCCTAGAACTGTAAGTCAAGATGAGTTAAAGTTAACTGATAAGAAGAATAAGTAATGAGAAACAAGTCTTAAGTTTTTGTTGCTAAAAAATTCTGAGGCATGAAAGAATTTGCCACTAGCCTCCCATTTTATCTTACTTATTTGCATAATGGTTTTCTTTCCAAGCCCTTATCAGTGTTGAAACGAGTTCTGCTCCCATTCTCATGTCAGCATTCTTGGTGGAATAGCCCATCCTCTTGTTGCAACTTTGGGAATCACTCAATCCATACGGGTTCACACCATGTCTCTTTCTTTGTGATAGAATTTAACAGGAGTATGTGATTTTGATTCACTTAAGTTGTGGTAGACTACACGTAACATAAAATTTATCATGGCAGCTCTTTTAAAATGTACAATTCAGTAGCATTTAGTACATACACAGTGTTGCAGCCATCACCACATGTTTCTGTCACCCCAACAGGAAATGCTATGCTCATCACATAGTTACTCCCTAGACCCCTGTCCCCTGCATCTCTGGCAGCCACTAATTGACTTTCCGACTTTATTGTGTCTCTTCTGGACATTTCATATAAATGGAATCATGTAGTATGTGGCCTCGTGTCTGGCTTCTGTGACATAGCATGAAGTTTCAGGACTCACCCATGTTTTATCATAAGTCCATACCCCACTCCTTTTAATGGCTGAGTCATATTCCAGTATATGATGTGTCCCACATTTTGTTTATCCATTCATCAGTTGATAGGCATTTGGGTCGTTTACACTTTTTGGCTGTTGTGAATAGTGCCGTTATGAAATTCGTTTACAAATTTTTGTTAGAACACCTGTTTTCTGTTCTTTTGGGTATATGCCCAGGAGTGGAATTGCTGGGTCATATGGTTACTCTGTTACCGAGTAACTGCCAGAACCGATTTTCTTGCACCATCTCTCACATTCACACCAGCAATGTCTGAGAGTTCCAGTTATTCTACATGCTTGCAGCACTTTTTTTTTTTTTAATTTTATTTTTTTTAATTTTTTAAAATTTTTTTATTGTTATGTTAATCCCCATACATTACATCATTAGTTTTAGATATAGTGTTTCATGATTCATTGTGCATAACACCCAGTGCTCCATGCAGAACGTGCCCTCCTCAATACCCATCACAGGCTAAGCCATCCTCCCACCCCCCTCCCCTCTAGAACCCTCAGTTTGTTTTTCAGAGTCCATCGTCTCTCATGGTTCTTCTCCCCCTCCGATTTCCCCCCCTTCATTCTTCCCCTCCTGCTACATTCTTCTTCTTTTTTTCTTTCTTAACATATATTGCATTATTTGTTTCAGAGGTACAGATCTGAGATTCAACAGTCTTGCACAATTCACAGCGCTTACCAGAACACATACCCTCCCCAGTGTCCATCACCCAGTCACCCCATCCCTTCCACCCCACCCCCCACTCCAGCAACCCTCAGTTTGTTTCCTGAGATTAAGAATTCCTCATATCAGTGAGGTCATATGATACATGTCTTTCTCTGTTTGACTTATTTCGCTCAGCTATATACCCTCCAGTTCCATCCACGTCGTTGCAAATGGCAAGATCTCATTCCTTTTGATGGCTGCATAATATTCCATTGTATATATATACCACATCTTCTTTATCCATTCATCTGTGGATGGACATCTTGGCTCTTTCCACAGTTTGGCTATTGGCAGCACTTTTATTCTTGAGTCTGAATGTTGCTTACATTGTTGGGGCAGTATAATGGAAAGGAAGATTAATGCTCCTTCTTGATCTTTTTTAAGATTTTCCTGCAAATGCTAACAGCAACATTAGGTCTGAAATGTGTTTATCTTGTTTTTAAAGAGAAAATGTGGTATTTACTTTAAAATATTTACTTTAATAGTCATTTACTTCTGACCTCTCCTTGACACCTAAGGTTCCGAGTGGTTGCTCGAGGCATGGCCGCCTTCCTTTCAATTCAGGTTCCTTCCGAGGATCAGATCCGTTTGAAGCCTGGCACGGAATTACATCTGACCCCAAAAGCTCAGCAGGTCAGTAAAAACAGCTTTACAGTTCCTGGGTAGGAGTCCTTCCGTCGACCTGCCCAGGAGGCGGGGAGGGGGCAGCGCTGGTCCTTACACACGACGACAACACGAGGTCATGGTTTTCAGGAGTAGCTCATCAGTATGCTCTGCGCCCCGGAAAATGGTTACTGCACCGGCCTGCGTCAGATTTTAAACCGTCTTCGTAGGCGCTTGCCTCGAGCACTGTCACTGCCGTCGTAGAAGAAGCAAGGCCGTGGGCAGGCAAGCCAGTCCAGGATCAGATCTGGTTCTGATGAACGTGGTGTGCTGACCGGCCACCTGCTGGGGGCTGGGCACTGGCCCAGAAGCTGGGGTCACAGTGAAGACCAGTGAGGTTAGCTGAGCTGTAGCTGGGAACCAAGGAAGCAGCTCCTGTTTTGTGAGTCTGGAGGTTGACCACTGCTGGCTGCTGTTGGAATAACCAAACCCGGACAGAGCGGCAGCTGTGAGAAATGCTAGTTTGTTCTAGAACACGGACGGCCACGTGGCAGCGGTCCCATTCCTGTACCTGCAAAAGGCTGGCCGCGTGCGTACAGAGGTGGCTCAGATAAAACGATGGCTAGCGTTCTTGAGTCCTCACTACGTGCCAGGCCCTGTTGTAAGTCTTCACTCACCAGACAGACCCTCCTAACCACCCCAGACGCTAGGGACGGTTCCTGTCCTGGCTGTGTGTGGTGAGGAAGGGGAGCGCAGAGGGGCGGGCGCGCTAGCTTGCACGTGCTGGGCCGGGATCACTCAGCCGGGTGGCTCCACCTCGCCCTCTTGGCGCTTGCACCCCCAGCTCTTCCTCCTCTGCAGCCTTGCAGTGTCCAGGCTAGCCCCGGGCCAGGTGACCTCCTGGGTATCGAGAGCAAGCGTCCAGTGATCCAGTCGGCAGGTTCTTCACAGGCTTCTTGGTCTATGTAAGACCTGATACTTGTCCCGGACTGACCTGACAACTGCTCTCTCAGTCCCCAAAGTCATCGGTGAGCCATGTGTGAACCCCACAGGTGGGCAGGTGATTGTCCCGAGGGCCGGTTGTGAAGTCAGCACAACCCATTTCCGGGTGTATTTGAGACGTCTGACGCCCTCCTGCATCAGAGGAGGTCCCCTGAGCCTTGCCTCTCTGCCTGCGTTCCCTTCAGGCCTGGCTCCCGCTCAGCCCCAGTGCTTCCTGTTCTTAGGTTGAACTCTCTTCACACAGCAGTTAGGTTGGTACCCAAATCTCTTCAGTTTATTTTCCACTCCAAGACTTCTGTCTCCAACCCTCTGGCCATTTACTTCTAAGCTGCCAGTTCGTTTACCATCCTCAAAATCTTCTCCGTCCTTGTTTACTGAGCCAAGCAAATTCTGCCATTTAATCTATATTCGCTAGTGCAGTGGTCCGCATCTCTGAGAGGGGAAGGTGTGGGGGACTTGATGGGCACATTCACCATCCTGGGGGTGGGTGAACTTGTATAGCTGGAAAATAAAACTCTCCCTCCACTAAGAACTGTTACCCTGATTTTGTTTTCTCCAAATAGTCTTTTTCACTTCTCCCACTATGAAGGAAAGAAATTTTAAAATTATGGGATTAAAGAATGTAAAGAGGGGCGTGGGATGCCTGGGTGGCTCAGTCGTTAAGCGTCTGCCTTCAGCTCAGGTCAGGATCCCAGGGTCCTGGGATCGAGCCCCACATCGGGCTCCCTGCTCCGCAGGAAGCCTGCTTCTCCCTCTCCCTCTGCCTCTGCCCCTGCTTGTGTCCCCTCTCTCGCTGTCCGTCTCTGTCAAATAAATAAATAAAATCTTAAAAAAAAAAAAAGGTCATGGGAGCACCTTCATTGTTTCTGGCGGGCAAAGCCGGAGGAACTTGATCTGTACTTCGTTTGTTGACTGATCGAACTACCTTATTGTTTATCCTCAGCAGCACTTAGACACTGGTTTCTTTTGAATTTCATACAGTTAGCTTAATATGACATGATTTTGTAACGTGAGAACAAACCCAACAGCAAATCAAACATCGCACAGGCCATTGGCACCTGGGATTTCCGGTTGAGGGGCTTGCAGCAGGGGCTCTCTGTGCAGAAGGGTTGGGAAACAGCACAGGCCAGGAGGAGGGAGGGCTGGATGTGGAAGGCGGCCGAAGCCGGAGAAACTTGAGTTGCTGGCTTCCTTCCGCTGTGGTTAATCAGTGAGTGCCTGCCTCTGGGACCTGTAGTTCTGTAAGCTTCCCGGAGGCTCACGGTCGTAGCAGATAACGGCAGGTGTGCTGCACCTGAGGGAATCACGTTGTATGCGTCTGTATGCTTAACCCTCTTGTCTTCGTGTCTTTTAGGCTCTGACTGCTCTTGAATCCTTGACATCAAATAAGCAGTATGTTGAATACCAGGATCAGATATCACAAGCTGCACAATTTATAAAGCATCCTGGCCATTGCCTCCAAGATGGGAAAAGCTTCCTGGCTCTTCTTGTTAACTGTCTCTATCCAGAAGTGCATTATTTGGACAACATACGATAGTGACACTGAGTATCTCAAGAAACCCTGTTGCTGTTTACATTTACATTTAACTTTGCTGTTGCACAAGTAACTTCGCTCAGTCTCACTGCAGAGCTCAGTTTGGCCAATGAGTTTGCTGACTGCAATGCAAGTCGGGAGGCACTAGATAATTCTGTTGCGCATACGCATGTGTGTGTGCGTGTGTGCGTGTGTGCGTGTGTGTGTGTGTGTTTTCTTCTTGAAACTTCTTGGGGCCTTTTTAGTTTTTATGTTCACCCGACAGGAGAAACTTACTGAGTCCCCCTTGGGCACAGAACCACTCTCAGCTGCTGGAGCCCCAGTCACCTCACAGGACCCCACACAGAGCTCTTCTGTGTCTCCATTTCTGTCTTCCCTATTTTATTTAAATCTCAAGACTGCTGTGCCAGATCCAACCGCTTTGGGAGTCATGTAGAACCCTCACTTTTGAACCCCATTTGTGTTCTTTCCAGGTAAAAAAAGCTTAGAAAATTTCTGCATTTCTCACAGGTGGGGAAATACACCAGCTTAAAAGTATCACTTCCCTCAGAATGGAGATAAGAACGCTGAATTAAAGTGAGTCATTGTCTAAAATGGGGCCACTTGATCCTGATTGTAGTGGACAGCAGAGATGGTGACAAGTCCATTTCCATCCAGCTGTGGTCCTTATGGAGAAGGAGACATCCCTGTGAACCGAGGTGGCACACTGGTGGCGTGTTTTGTGTGACCCCCATGGTGGAGAGTGTGCTCACTGTAGACATAATCTCTGTGGAGCCTACCCCAGCCCATTCCCTCACTCAGGTCACTTCCTCCGTCCCTGTAGACATCAGAGTTCGCAACTCTTGTTAGACACCAGGCTTGAAATCGGAAGGCCTTGCTGTCTAGAAAGAGACAGAGTCTGAGAACTTGATGCTCTGGGTCCCTGTGTGTTTCTTCATTCCACATGTAAAGTCAGGTGAAGTTAGCACACCTGCTGAAGCACTTGTCCATGGACATTGAGCTTTTCCCAGTAGCCCTGTGCCTTCTGTTGTTGGTAACAGCTCACTCATTACCAATGCCTTTCTGTAGTGTGGCCTTGTTCTGTCGCCAGCTTCTTGCTCTCGTCATTTCCCCCCCGGAATGAACAGTTTGACTTTTGTCTTCCTAATTCTCTTGGCTCAGAATTGGTTTTGTTTGTTCAGCTTGCATAATATGTCTTCTGTTCATGGGTTACTTATAACCCAAGGGTATTTACCTAAAAATATCTGAACTGAGAGCTCTTAGCAGGGGGTAGGGATCTAGGTTAACGGAGTGATAATCTCTTTTTCAGATATCCTATGTAGTACTTCCCCCAACATGTGGAAGTGTGCAGGAGCTGTTCTTCATTTCAAACTTCTCTAGTTGGACAGAACACTTCTGCCTCACAGAGCTCATCCCCGTGCAGCCTCCGAGTTTGTGTAGGTCACGAGGTGTCCGTCTCAGAGGGGCGCGTCACAGAGCTAGCCTGCGTTTTGCTTCTCTCCACTTTCAACATCAGGCAGCTTCCCTGTGCTGTGTAAGAAAGTGTTAGAAGCTGTGAGCAGTTTGGTGGCCGATTTGGCAACAAAGATTTTATGACAGGAGGGGTTTTGTGTGCTCTTTTCTCTGAGGAAGCTGTAATTATTGGTATCCTAGAATGTGAACATTTTTGAGTGACAGTATGTACATTTTAAAGAAAATTATGATTATTAATTTTCGAAGGTTTGTAATATTTATAATGTGTTTGGTCTGTAAAAATCATCAAAAATAAAACCAACCTTTGGTTGTAGCTGGCAAGACTACGAATTTTAGGGACCTCACACTATCTTGTCAAGTATTTCAGTTGAAGTCGATGCAGGCTTTCGGCCTGATGTGCTCTGTTTCATTTGACACTGGAACTTGATTATCAGAGGGGGTCGGTGAAAGCGCCTCCTCTCTGACTCCTTCGGGCTTAGCAGCAGTGGGAGCTTGGCTCCCCGCTCGGTTCCTCCGAGCTGCTCTGGGCCAAGAAAGCGCTTTAAAGACCGTGAGATGCTTCAGAAGGTGGCAGCGCTGCTGCGGCCTCCTGGGGCGGAAGAGACCGGCCTCCCCGTTGGCTTTCAGGAGTAACGCGCCTTTGCTGCCGAGAGTAGTCGGCCTCCGGAGCGCGCAGGGCCGGTTTCGGACGCTGTTACCCGTGCTGTGCACGGCTGTCCGGATCCAGCCGGCCCCAGGCCGCCCGCTCCGAGCAGTGCTGGAGGCCCGCTGGCCCACACCTGCCCGCACCTGCGCACACCTGCCCTGCACCTGCCACGGGCGGCACCTGCTTCCCACAGGGGTGTCTGGCAGCTTCCTGGCCCATAACGAGCACCTCCCCTGCTTCTGCCCCCCCACCCCACCCCGTCTCCCCCAGCTCCGCAGCACGCAGAGCTCGGTCCGAGAGGCACCCTCGGTCTCCCTCCCCAGGCTCCCACGCCTGTGACAAGTGAACACGGCGGAAAGCTGGGAGGCGCAGACGCTGAGGACAGGAGGTGGTGCTGATGTGTGCCCAGCCTGCTGGAGGATTTGGGACCCGCCCCGCATGTTCCCAAAGCTCCTGGGCACGCAGAGGACCTCATGATCTTGGGGCTCAGTCACATCTGCTTCCTGGGGTTGCGGGAGTCGCTCAGTCCTGAGGCGGGGGCAAGCCTACCCAGAAGATGCAAACCCCCAGAGTAGCCTGACCTCACTTTAACCAAGTGCCAACCGCGTTCCTCCCGGTCGGTTACTAAAGTCAGTGTGTCCACGTTGTACAAGGTAGAGTGTGCATGGCCTTTCTTCCTTTTGAATGAAGGTGATACTCAGTTTTCTACTGGGTTTTTAATACTAAGCTTAATGATTTCTTCTGGAGCAGGAAGCAAATGCTATACAATCGTGACTGAAGTCAGCAAATGCTATACAATCGTGACTGAAGTCAGCAGGGACATTAAAGCTCATCTGGTCCCACTTCTCATTCAGCAGGGATCCCCAGCCCTGCTCTTCCAGCCTCCCCTGCTGACCCCCTCCTGCCTTCTCCTTTGCCCCTCCCCGGCAGCCCCCAGGCCAGTAGTCCCCCCCTTCGTGGGCAAGGCCAGGTGGCCAGTGACCAGCTCTCTCTCTCTAGTTCTACTTTACATAGCACCAAAGCTGGCCTGATAACATCGGTAACGGTTTGGCAGGAGCAGGCCAGGCCGGGGCTGCTCTACTCCTACTCCTCGGACAAATCTTCCAACACTCCCAGACCTCCTCACGCCTCTGGCCCCACCCGTCCACCTCTTAGTCTTCAGGCTAAATGCTCAGTGCCTTCAGTTGGCCGTCTTCCACCCAACGTCTAACAGGGCTGCTCTTTGGGAAAAGTGCCCACGTTAGCGCATGGTACTCCAAAAGGGCCGTGTCCATGAGTAGCAGGGCCAGGACTCGGGAGACAGATGAGGCTCCAAGGGCACAAACTGGAGGCGGCACTCACCTGCAGGCATCTGGAGAGTGTGCTTCCTTCCGTTCCGTGCCCTCTGCCTGGCCCCTGCCCTGGGGGTCAGTCACCGCAGCGAGGGCCCAGCAGCCATGTCCACTGCCCAGGCCCCGTGGACGGCATCGGCTCTCAGCAGCTGTGCCCCGCGGTTGGCACATTCAGTTAGTGGTGGATTCAAACTCCAGACCTTGTTTAACGTCGTTTCCTTCCAAAGACTGGTCTCACCTGTCAGCACAATGAGCTTATAATAAGGCTTTGCACATATCTTTTAAAACTGCTCTTCATGGGGCGCCTAGGTGGCTCAGTCGTTAAGCGTCTGCCTTCGGCTCAGGTCATGATCCCGGGGTCCTGGGATCGAGTCCCGCATCGGGCTCCCTGCTCCGCGGGAAACCTGCTTCTCCCTCTCCCACTCCCCCTGCTTGTGTTCCCTCTCTCGCTGTCTCTCTCTGTCAAATAAAATCTTTAAAAAAAAAAAACAAAACTGCTCTTCATTTTGGACCAACTTTATGGCTTATTTTGAGGTAGTAGCTGAATTTTTTTCTGCTCAGTTAACTTTGTCTTATTAAACAAAATGGAGAGTATAATGTTGGAAACAAACATGCCTTTTTTACTTTTAAGTATCCTCGTACTGATCTTCCGTTTGAATCTGGGTTGAGCTGGATAAAGTTCTTGGCTTACAGCCCGGTGCTCATACTGACCTTGTTCTGGTCTGTGGTGATCCTCACACTTAATAGAGCCACCAAGTGTCCTGTAGAAACTATAGTTGATGCTTCCTCTAGTCCGGATGGGTTCCTGATTTCTGATGACAATAACTTGAAAAAAATAAACTACTGACCCTGTTTTGGGGTAATGAGATCACTTAAGGAATGAATGTTGTTTATTATAACTTTCATTTTTTAATGTACAGATGTAGTATGTCTGAGCACTGAAGGTTACAATTCATTTTTCTTTCAATGGCTTAAAATCACTTATGGGGCAACAAGTACTTCCTAAGTGTATTTAACCCTTTCCTTCCCACGTGTCTAGTGTGGCCTTACCACAACTTATTTGTTCATTAAATGTGCAATATTCACTTCCTATTCATTGTTCAGCATTTTACAGGCTTGTACAAAGGATGAGTTTTTATGTAATGATGATAAGCAGGGAGAAATGAGAATTGGTTTAAGTAAAATTCTGCAAATAAACCAGATTCAAATTTCACTTACATGTGGTGGACAGGTCTCATTTTTTGGCAAGTTGGTTGGCAGGTCTTGTCATCCAGAAATCACACTAAGAAAAAGGTGAAATTAGAAAGCTCATAGTGGGTAGAATCTATATATTGTGACAAGTCACCACACCGCACACAAGGCCTCAAAGAGAATTTAATGTTTGGGGGCTTAAGGCCCGGCGTAGACAGGAGGCCCCCTGGTGATCCCAGAGAGTTCAGGAGAGTCCTTGGAGTCTGATGTGGTTGTGACCTGAGGAGGAGGAGGGATCGGAAGCTGCAGGAAGCCTCCACCGCCAGAGTTGGTGGGCGGGGGTGGGGCACCTCGGAACCTGAGCTTGCTCTTACTATTCGTTTTCATTAACATTTGTAAGACACATCTTGAATGGGCCAAAGTATGGTGGGAGGGTCTGCACTTTTGGGAGTAACATCAGTTTGGAATTTCACCCAGGGACAGGGCCCCTTCCACCCCTGTCTGGGTTTGGCTTCCTTTTCCAGATAGAACCACAGGATTAAGGGATTGGAAAGTGGCTTAGAGGCCAGCTGCGCCACCTCCTTGTAGTGTAGGAATCCGGTTACCTGTCTCTGGATGAGTGGGCTTTCTTGCTGGGCCGGAAGTGGTCCCTGGCACCGTGGGGCAACCCAGAATAGAGAAGGTCTTCATCTTCCTCTGAAAACTCCTCCTCTTCTGAAGACAGTCCTCTTCCCTCTTGGTCTTCTTTGTTAGCCAAACCCTTGTAGGAAACAGCCCTGCATTCCCTGGTCTGTTGGTCAGAGTGACCAACATGGCCTCTCACCTGGACGCCATATTTTAATATCGCCTAAATTTGTGGCTTAGACCAGATTTACCCTGGACTCTCTCAGCCTTCCCAGGCTGACCTGCTCCCTGCCTTGTCCTTCTTAATCAACCTTCCTTAAGGCCCCTCTGCCTACCTTCCCTTTCCCTTCCCCCTCCTTCCCACTCTTAGCCTCCCCCACCCCTCCTCCTCCTTTGGTGGAGGTATGGAGGTGAGTGTCTGGGCAATCTTCTGCTCTGGGGACCCTTTGAGGTCACTTGCACACAGGACTTGGAAGTGACTGTGGAAGACAAAGGTCTGGGGGCCCAAACCCAGGGAAACCCAGAGAGTTCCAATCCCAAGTAATTCTATATCCTTATACTGGCAGATCATGTTTTTCTCCCTTTAGTTCATAAAACAGGACACAGAGGAAGGGCACAGGAGAGGAGGAAAGCCTGGGAAAGAGGAGGCAGCACATGGATGTGGAAGGAGCTGGGACGGGGCCACTTCCCTCCCAGAGATTTTCCCTTCATTGTAAATGAGGATAATTGCAGCCTTTCTTGTCCCCTGGGTTTATAGCGAGAACTCCCTGAGGTCACAGAGGTGGAGGCACTCAGGAAATGTGAGGGGCTGTTGTTGGGGGCGGGGGACCAGTATCACTGACCTAAGTGGCCAGGGCTGGTGGTAGGACAAAGCCTGGGACCCCTGACTCTGGGTCTCTAAGGTCCCACTGGCCTGAAGCCCTGTGAGCAGTGGGGCCCCCCGTCTCTCCCGTCCAGGCTAGCAAGGGGGCTGCATGTGAAAACTCAGCCCCACTGTGGGTCACTTCCGTCCCCAGGCAGGGCCTACCTTCAGTGTAAATTATCTCACGGAGACACATCTTGATATAAAAGGTTAGCTCCTCAAGGGCAGGGAAAGTGTGTTGGGCTCTTGGTGGATCTGGGTGGGTACCCAAGGCCATTGTCATCTCTTCCTCCCGCTGCCCATCCCTGGGGGCAGTTGGTGGGAGGCAGGGGAGGGCAGTCTCCGGGCTGTCAGAAGCCCCTCTTGGGACTAACGGGCTCACGTTCCCAGAGCACTGTACGGAGGAAGGGAAGGCTCTAGCTGTGTGCCCTGGGCCACACTGGGGAGTCCGGTCTTGAAAACGCTCAGTCTCCTGGGTCTCTTCTCTCCGCGGCTTCTTCGGGGCCGGGGACCACGTGCTGACTGCGCCTGTCGCCCGTGGCTCTGGTCCTTGCTTGCCATGACAGAGCCCCTGTGCTCTTAGATGGTCTGGTTGGGGAGGACGGTGGCTCTGCTCCGCGGAGACCTCCCAGTAGCAGCTCCAGGCTCCCAGGGGTCTGGTGATGGCCAAGTGCACCCCCCACCACCACCCTCCCCTTCTGCTCCTAGAGCAGCTGCGTTCTCTGGAGACCAAGCAGGAGGCCACCTGTGCCCTGTGAGCAAATTGGTAGAGGGAGTGCCAGAGGGAGCCTCTGCTGTCCCTCCTCAGGGTGCTCCCACGGCCCATCACCACGTGTGAAACCACTCCATCAGAGGCGCATTTCTTTGAGGAATGCCGCTTCTGCAGTTTCTGGAAGACCTACTTCGCACTGCACACACCACAGGAAGGAACACTGGCTGGTTAGCTCGCTCCCTTGTAAGTTGGGCCAGAGCCAGAGGCATTCTCAGACTCTAGCTTGCTTAAGAATTGCCTGGAGTCAACTGGACCCTGGCTAGAGACAACAAGCTAAAAAAACCGTTTTGAGAACTGGGTAAATACAAATGTGGGCTGTAAGATGGTATTGTTCAATTATTGTTAATTTTCTCCAATGTGCTAATGGCATTGAAATTATGGGGGCGCATGCTCTTGTTCTCCGGAGATGCAGCTGACGTATTTAGAGGTGAAGTACTGTGGTGTCTTGAATGGTTTACTCTTGAATAGTTCAGCCAAACACACATGTGCGTGCATGCTTGCACACACACGTGCATGGGCACATTAGGAAATACAGCAAATATGGCAAAATGGTAGTACTGTTGAATGTGGGTGGTGGGTATGTGGATGATCATCTTTTCCAGCTTTGTGTGTGTGTGTGTGTGTGTGTGTGCATGTTGGAAAATGATCACAATACAAAGTTACGGGCAAAATCACGTGAGCATTTGTTTAAGATTCCAGTGCCCACCCTCAGAGCCCACTTTTAGGAGGCCCAGGTGGCACTCAGAATGGGGATGTGAGCAAGCTCCCCAGGTGCTCCTGACACAGGTGACCCTCAGAAACCACTGCAGCAACACTGCTCTGAGAGCCCAGGGTGTCCAGGTGGAAAGCGCAGCCCAAGCGCGTGGGGTGTGTGGGGCAGGTGCAGCGCCAGGCCGGGGAAAGCATCCCGCTGGGCAGTACGGGGAGTCAGCACCATGCTGGGCCGCTTGGGTGCCCGGCTCCCTTCTGCTTCTCGGCCCTGTTGGGGGCAGCACTGGCCACCGCGTGGGAGGCTCCTCTCGCTGCAGCCCCAGCTCCAGCCGCCGTGCCTCTCTCTGTGCTCACATCCCAGCAACTTTCAGCTGCTTCAACATCATGCTGTGTCCGACCTCCTGGCCTTTGCCCAGACTGTCCTTTCTGCTTAGAATCACCTTTGTTCTTAACCTTCCAATTTCCATCCTTCCCCATCACACATACCATCTCCATGTCCCCTCCTCCAGGAAGCCTTCCCAAGACTGGGTCAGTGATCCCTTCTGTGTGCTCCCACAGCACCTTCAGCATTTTCCACTTACTGGTCTGTGGCTCGCTAACGTGAGAAATCCTGGAGTCTTACTGTGGAGCCCTCAGGGCTGTGCCCCGGGCTTCGGGGTTTCCTCACTCCAAGTGGTGGCAGGTTTCACTGCCCAGCCCCTTGAGGGTTAGTGGGGCAGGTGGCTAGTCCTGCTCTCAAGTGGGAGACCCTCTAGTGCTTTCTTTTTATCTCCAACCCAACAATCCACAGCGAGAGATGCTGGATCCGTGGGAGCCCGGGACCCCGCCAGTCCATGATGGGCACGTACCTTCGGTAAGAAGAAACCCTGTTTTCAGCCACTGTGATTTGGGGGTTTGTCGGTTAGCACAGCACAACCGAGCCCAGACTGACTGATAGACACCCCTTACTCATTTCCGTACACACGCCTGGCCCAATTCCTCGCACAAAACGGACCCTTAAGAAGTAATTGCTGTCACAGTTTTTCTTGGCTGCAAAACAGGCCTCAAAGTCCATGCAGATGTTTCAAGACACACCACCCGTGTCCCTGGCTTCTTCGTTGGTGATATAGGACCCTCCATGCAGATGCCCACGGTATCCTCGTACAAGGAGGTGCAAATGCTGACGCATTTTTGGCAGTTCAAACAGCCTCCTGGATGGATCCCCAGTTAACCATGGGCTGCTGACACCCACAGGCCCTGGCGAAGGCTCTGGTGAGCAAGGGCACCTCGCCACCCACTGCCCTGCTTATTAACTTGTGAAGATCCCTCCACTTCAGGCCACCTCCCCAGAAGAGCATGAGCCAGGGCCCCTCCCCACTCTGGGTTACCAGCCTAGCTTTGGGAAAAGCTCTGAGGGAAAGTCCCCATCGCCTCTTCAGTCCCCTAGCTCTGTGACCCTTTCCTCTTGCCAGCTTGCCTGGCTCTCAAGCACACCTGCTCCCCCCCTCTCCTGACCCCAGGGACTGCGGGAGCTAAAATGCACACGCTCGCACTGACGTGTGAATGTGGAAGGCAGCACTCCACAAAGTCAGCCTGAGAGGCCTAGGGCAAATGCCGTGAAATTGCTGGTGCTTTTGGACCTCACACGTCCGGGGAGGGTGCGGGTCATAGGGAGAGGTCGCTGCTGCAGCTGCCTTATCCATGGGACCCTGCAGCCCAGACTGGCCCCTAGCCTCTCAGCGTTGGGTCCTTGAGGGCAGTGGATCCCAGATGCAGGAGACGATGGGTTCCCAGGGGGTCCCAGCTCAAGGAGCGCAGAGCAGCCGATGGGATAAGAGGTGGGCAGAGGGTGGGGGGCAGTCACAGAGGAGACCCCGGGAGGCAGGGGGACCAGGCTTCTCCTCACCGCTGAGTGGATGTTCCTGGGACCACAGGTTTACGCAGCCCCAGCCTCAGAAGCCCCGGCCCTGTCTGTTCTACTATGACGTTCTGTGTAGGAAAGGGCGAGAGTTTGTCCTTGAGTTTCATGCTGGAGCTTGCACGCATGTGTGCGTGCACACACACACACACACACTCAAAATGCTGGTCCCATTGACATAAATATCCCGGGGGCTCTGGGACAGACATCCTTGTAGGAGACCACTGAGCCTCTGTGAGCGGGATCTTGACACCCTTTGTGGGAGGTCGCCCAGCCAGGGGCTGCCCACGTGGCTGGGAGCCAGGAAGGGCTGTCCCAGCCAAGCTTGGCCTTGGCCTCTGCTCTTCATGGGGTACAAGTGGATACCAGTGGCCAAGGGGCTCCTCATGGTACACATGTGGCCGCTGGTGGGTCCCGAGGGCTCATCTGGCTCAAATTCTCATAGTTGGACTCCTGAGCCTGGGGCCTGTGGACAGGAGAAAGTGCGTTGACCACCCAATACATAAGTGGGGGCGCCGCCAATTGCCCACACCATGCCCCAGCCACAGGCAGGAAGGAGAGTCGAAATGGGTGCCCGGCCTAGACCCAGCAGAGCGTGGGGACTAACTAAGGTTGGAGAAAGGAGAGCGGGCGGCAGCGTCTGCGGAGTAGGGAGGAGGCTACCATGGAGGACGGCCTCCCAGACCCCAGAGGCACTATGTTCTGGAAGGGATCTCGTCGGTGGCATCAACACCGTCTTGTGCCTGGTGCCCCCCACACTGATCTCCCCAGGCGTGGCCCCCTGAGCTCTAGCTGCTCTCCTGACTTCTCCCGCGGGCATCTCAGACCTACGTGTGGGCGCTTGCACCCCCTCCTCCCTGTCGTCTTCATCTCAGTCAGTGGCACCCAGGCTTACAGCGCCGAAGCTGGGCACCCTGGCTGCCTCGCTCGCTCGTGCTGCCCACCCGGCCCCCTGGTCGGCCCTGCCTTCCGTCTGCCCGCCTCTCCACCTCCGCCCTGCCGCCTCCTCGGAAGGCTCCTGGCCCCCAGCCTTGTTCGGGTGGGGCCCCCGGGTGCTTCCCATCAGCACTCAGTGACTTCCCATCGGCCCCTTCCCGGTCTCCCCTGAGCCTGCGACGGGCCCAGCGGCCGCCTCCCTCCCCGGGGCTCTGCTGCGTGGCCCTGTCCATTTCCTTCACAGCTCGTACTTCAGAATCGAAGCTGATCTTGTTCACGTGTTTATCAAATTCTCCACATTAAAACGTGAGTTTTCTGACGTTGGGGCATGTCGCTGTAGCGTCAGCACCCGGCACGCTGTCTACACAGCAAGTACGCAGTGTCTACCTGACCCCTCGGCTCTCTGACCTAGGTGACTCGGTGTGCTAGTCAGCGGAGCAGAGGGACACTGCACGGGTTTTCAAGGACGTGGGGGATGGCTGGACGGGCAGCTGGAGAGAGGGGCCTGGGCTGGTAATACGGCTTCTCCCGCCCTCAGGGCACAGGCAGGGACCAAGTTATGGGAACGCCTGCGCTTGTCCAGTAGGCCCTGAAAGACTGGGTTCTGCCCCCCAACTCCCCAGCATCCCAGGCACCCCGCCCAGGGTGAGTGAACTGGATTCTTTCTTCCACGCAGACCTTCACTTGAACAGACACCGAGAGAGAAGGGGAGCTGGACTGCAGCGTGAGCACGTCCTAGCTTAAACCCTCTGAATCTCTAATGGCATTTTGTTTGAGAAGCCTTCAGCTCTGGGGCAGAATGAGCGCCCCGAGCTGGCTTTCGTGTGAGTCTGCCTATTCTAGAATGCTGGGGAGCCCAAGAGGAAACACAGGCTCTAGGAATCACATGTAGGCGCGGACATAAGACAGAAAAATGACCCTTCGGCACCAGGATACCAGGCAGGTCCGGGAGAGATGCCAGTGTGAGGCCCAGACTGTAAATGCTGGGGGAGGGGTGGGTGGGGAGAGCAGGTCAGCGCAGCCTGGTTTGGCCAAGAAGGACTTGGGAGACTGAAGAGCAGGGCTTTGGAAGGCCGTAGGGAAGGTCGAAACCCTGGTCGAGGCCCAGACCCCAGCCCTGCCCCTTTGCCTGGTCTTTCTCCTTATGCTACAAGCCCTGGGAACTCTGTGTGCCTTGGCCAGTGGGGACTTAGACTGGGGTGGGTGAAGGCAGGGTACTCACCGTGGTGGGGTGTCCTGGGCAACTGGGTGCTCTGTAGGAGGGACAGAGAGAGAGAGAGAGGCATGAATCTCTATGGTAGCCTCAGGCGACAGGCCCTGCTGTCCACCCCACCGCACTGTGGAAAGTGGTCCGAAGGGACGTGCGACAAACACTAGCTAGCCGGGCATGAAGCGGCCTTAGAGATGACCAGGAGTTAACGATGAGAAGCGTGGAGGGAGAAGCCGCCCAGCAGAAGAACCCGCCTTTCTCAGGACCGTGGCGCCCAGAACGCTTGGTGGGTCTGAAGAACCGGCAAGGAAAGACAGCAAAGCCACAGGAAAGGCAACAGCCAGGGCAACTGTGACAAATTCTGGATTTCATCCCAAGACGGTGTGAGGCGGGTGCTACTGACCTGGATGGTCCGAGAGGCTCTGGGAAGCCCCTGTCTGGCACAAGCCGATTTCCCATCCAGCTCAGCGAGAGCAATGAGGGGTGAACGGCAGGTCTGGAGGACACCCTGCTGGCCCACGCGCGCGCGCACCCTGCTAGCCCACGCGCGCGCACCCTGCTGGCCCGCGCGCGCGTACCCTGCTAGCCCACACGCGCACACCCTGCTGGCCCACACGCGCGTGCACCCTGCTGGCCCGCGCGCGCGCACCCTGCTGGTCCGCACGCGCACACCCTGCTGGCCCACACGCGCGCGCACCCTGCTGGCCCACACGCGCACCCTGCTAGTCCACATGCGCGCGCACCCTGCTAGTCCACATGCGCGCGCACCCTGCTAGCCCACACGCGCACACCCTGCTGGCCCACACGCGTGCATTTCCGCACCTGTCGCTCCCTCTGCTGGGAATACCATCAGCTCCTTGCTTCAGTTCCTGATCTAGCTGTCCCCTTACTTGTAAAGCCTTCCCTCCTGGCCTATCCGGACGTCCCACCCGGCTGAGGCATGCTACACTCTGGGCCCCTGTGGTACCTGGGCTCCAGGATAGCCCTTCTCCCTGCAGACTGCCATTATTTGCTTACTCCTCAGCACCCCATTCGAGGGCACGTCTTATTCATCTCTGTCTTCCGAGCACCTACACAGCACACAGTAGGTCCTCAAGATGCTTACTGTAACACAACGGAATGGTGCTATTTGGAAGGCCTATGTGTGGTCAGAATCCTCGGGAGGAGTCATTTATGGGGTGTGGGCGAAGGGTGGGAGTTACATTTTTTGGGTCTCTGTCTCTAGGCTCGAGGCAAGTTCCTTCACTTCTCTGTCCTCCGCTTCCTTAGTGTAAAATGGGCTCCTGCTGGTTCCCCCCTCCTGGGCTCTACGCAGGGAGAGGACAGCGAGATGAGGCACAGGTGCAGAAAGCGTGCAGGGGTGAGTCACGCCAGGCGCTCGGCCAGGCGGTCTTTCCTGGGAGAGAGCCCCCGCCCGGCCCCTCGCCCCCACCCTGGCCCGGGGTGCACCCACCTAGGCGGCGGCGGGCGGCGGCGCGGGCGGCCAGAATGCCGAGCAGCAGTAACGCCTTGAGGCCCAGCGCGCCGAGCGGGAGGGCGAGCGCCGGGGCCCCGGAGGCGCCGTGGAATCGGAACAAGTAGACGCTGGCCTCCGCGCGGCCCAGGCTGTTGGAGGCCGTGCACGTGTAGCGGCCGTCGTGGGCCAGCGCGGGCAGCTCGGCGGTCACCTGGTGGCCGTGACCCTGGCCCGGGCCCGGCACGGCGGCCGAGCCGTTGCCCAGGGCCGGGCCGGACCAGTCGAGGGCGGGCGGCGGCTCCCCCTCGGCCGTGCAGAGCGCGCGGAAGGCGTGCGCCGGCCCGGGCAGCACCGAGAGGTTGACGATCCTCGGGGCGGCTGCGGGCGGCGGCCAGGGCGTCGGGGGAGAAAGCGAACTGTGGTCAGAGCAGCGGCGGGCAAGGGGGGGACCCCTCCCAGTCCCTTTTAGTCACCAAGAGATTTGGGGGCGGGGGGCGCGGAGAGGAGGGAGTAGGCGCTCTAGCGCCATGGTGCCTGGGACCCCATGGAGATGTGGCCTTGGGCAAGTTACTCTGAAGCTCCGTGCCTCAGTTTCTTCATGCATAAAATGGGGATCATTTACCTTATGGGGTCGTTGAGAAGATTTGGCAAGTTAATACATGTGGGGTGCTTGGATTCGGGCCTGGCCCATAGCAAATGCTCACTCAACGGTCGTTACCGTTGCTGGAGCTCAGGGCTGGGGGCTGTCTGCCGGTATGATTTCAAGGGCACTTCCCACTCGCAGACAGCCTCACCAAGGTCTAGAGTTGAACGCGGGGGTCTGCGGCAGGGCGGCGCGCGGGCCCCGGGTTAGAAACTGCCATGCACTCGGAGAGGCGGCACTCGGAGAGTCAGGACGGCCTGACTCCACAGGCACATGGCAAGTTCTTGGCAGAGCCAGACTGGAACCCAGAACGGGATCCCCACAGCAGGGATGGCTAGGATTAAAAGCTCCCCAGCTAATTACAGTGCGCGGCCAGGGTTGAGAACCTCGGCTCTAGGGGCCGGGGACCCTGGTTCCCACTTCTTTAGGGGCTCCCGGGGCACCTCCCCAGGGGGCTGCGGGTGCCCTTCAGTGCACAGAGCACACATTCCATCGCAGCCTTGCCATTATTGTTCAACTCGTGTCCCTCCCCCTAGACTGAGAGCTCCTGGGGCCATTCACCAACCCCCCCCCCCAGCCCCCCCCCCCCCCCGAGCTTCATTCCGATGCCCACTCCCGGGCGCCGCTCAGCCCTTCTCGGGGCCAGCATTCTGCATTTTTACCAAGTTGCCGAGCGGCCCGCGTCCATCGCCAGGTGTGCGGCCCCCTGCCCTAGAGAAAGGCGCCGTGTATCGCCCCCCTGGGGCCGCGGCGGGCCGGGGGGAGGGGCGCCGCGCTCACCGGTCACGCGGAGCCGGACGCCGTGGCGGCTCTCGTAGCGGTCGTGGACGTCGCCGGCGAACTCCACGCGGCAGAAGTAGCGGCCGTCGTCGGCCAGGGCGAGGCGCTCGACGCGCAGCGACAGGTCGTTGCGGCGCGGGTTGCCCAGCAGCCGGAAGCGGCCGTGCAGGCTCAGCGCCGTCTGGCAGAGCTCGCTGCCCCGCGCCGCCGCGCACCGGAACACCTGCGGGCCCGCGTAGGCCTCGCCCGCGCGCCAGATGGCCGTGAGCGGCCCGTCGTAGTGGCGGTGCGGGTGCGTGAAGGTGCAGGGCAGCACGGCCGCCTCGCCCGCCGCCGCGCTCACCTCGGCCGGCACCTGCATGGACCAGCGCTGCGCCGGCGCACCTGCGGGCGGCCGGGAGCGTCAGCAGACGCTGGGGTGGGGGGACCCCTCGCCGGGGAGCCTGGAACCCGCAGGACTCAGGGAGCGCCCCGGGGGGGGGGCCGCTGGAAACCCCAGGATTTCAGGAAGCGTCTCCCTCGTGGGGGCCCAGAAACCCACCCCGTGACTTGAGAGGCATCTCCCGGGATCTTGACTCCCATGACTCTCAAGGTGCCTGGACCCTCCCTGCCTCCTTCGGGGAGGTCCCACCTCACCTACAGGCCCACTGACCCCATACTCTTTCCCAGCACCTGCGCTGCTGCAGAAGAGCCTCGGGATCCGTGGTTACCATACAGCCCCAAGCCTCCCACGACGGTGAAAATAAAAACACTTACTGTGCACCTCTGTGTTGACCAAGTTCCCGGTAGTATCTCTTTTGGTGCTCGCAAATGAACCTAGATGGAAGCAGTTATCCTTGGGTTACATGTAATAAACGGAGGCCCAGAGAAGTTGTGTAATTAGGTCAGGCCACACAGCTAGAAGGAGGCACAGGCAGATTCTGACTCAGGACTGCCTGACTCCACAGCCAGCTGTCTAGTGCACTAAAGGCATGGAAGCCTGGGGCTCATCCGAGGAGACCAACACTCCCATTTACAGAGGGGAAACAGGCCTCAGCAAGGGGTGGTAGGTTTTGAACTTAATGTGTGGAGCTGGTAGACGAGGTTCCTTTAGAATCCAGGTCAACCCAAAGGGGCGTCCCAAAGGGGCGTCCCAAAAGCCAGATGGGGAGCTGAGAGACCATGAGCGGTAGAGCTTCGTGCTGTCTTCTTGCTCTGGGCCTAGTTGCCTCACCTGCTGTGCTGGGAGCCTCTGAAGTATGGTTGAGCTCAGGTCTGGGAGCTGTGCTCGGCCTCCAGCTCCGAGATGGCGCCAGAGCCCCGCCCCTGTTGTTGCATGCCTGCCCTGCTTTGGGGAGGGGGCGAGCAGGTGGGCGGCTGGGTGTTGGAGCCCGGCCGGGGAGAATCTGGCTAGGGCTGGTGTCTCCCTGAGGAGGGAGGACAGGCTGGTAGGCCCGCGCTGCTAGAGCCCTGAATGCAGTTCACAAAAGGGATCTTTAGAGGGAATAATATAGTTGCTCTTGTATTTCCCAAGAGCTTTGTAATTTACACAGTTCTTTTATATACATCATGTCACATGACCCGCAAGACACCCTGGGGGAGTGAGGCGGGGGGGGGGGGGGGGGGGGGATATTGTTATATATCAGAAAATGGAGGCCCAGAGTCACACAGGCAGAAGATGGGAGAAACCCAGCTTTTCTGACTCCACGTCCAGTGCTCTTTACTCTTTGGGGGTAGCTGCTGCCTTGGGTAGGAATCCCCTGGGCCCACAGCTGGTGACCACCCATCCTCCAAGAACCCTATCCCGTCTACTCCGCTTCCTCACTGCTTGCTTCATGCTTTCCTTGCAGCCTAGTGGGGTGTGCTGCAGGGGTGTGCAGCAGGAGTGTGCTGCAGGGGTGTGCTGCAGGTGTGTGCTGCAGGGGTGTGCAG